>NC_034606.1:39787047-39843504 GCF_900095145.1 Mus pahari
AAAAAAAAAAAAAAAAAGGAAAGAAGTTTAGCATGCTCAGGAAGGGGCCCTGAGCCAGGGGCAGAGAGGTTACTATCAAGACCTGGCTTTAATCCCAAGTGTCACTCTCTCTCCCCAGGGGCCATTGGACTCGTGACAGTTATCAGTAAGGGCTGCAGCTCAAAGTGTGAGGATGACTCGGAGAACTACTATGTGGGCAAGAAGAACATCACATGCTGCAACTCTGACCTGTGCAATGCCAACGGGGCCCACACCCTGAAGCCACCCACCACCCTGGGGCTGCTGACCGTGCTCTGCAGCCTGTTGCTGTGGGGCTCCAGCCGTCTGTAGGCTCTAGGAGAACCCTACCGTAGCCCAACTGGGCAGAGATGAGCTGCACCCCCACCCCCACCCCACACAGGAGCAACCACCATCACTCCTAACTCCCACACAGGGCTGGCCTTCCCCCCCCAGCCCCCTCCCCCTCTCTCCTGTCTGCTGCTATTTCGACAGCTAGCGCTTTACCCACCTCACCCCATCAGCACTGTGCCCTACCAAGTTCCGATCAGATGTTTCTGCTGCAGGACTCCCTTGCCACCCTACTCTCCAGGGCCTGAGCCAGTGGGTACAGCAGCACTTGGGGAGGGGCCTTGTAGAGGCTGAGATGGGATGGACTGAGCAGAAATGGAGCTGGGAGGTGGGTGTGAGGCACCAGGAGTCCCAGGAGCCAATGCCTGGAGGGGGACAGGCTCTGTGTTTATAGAGTCCCAGGATACAACAGTCATGTAATAAATACCTGCTGGGTAAGTGGAGAGAAGCTCTATCCTTAAGCAGCCCACAATGCGTCTGGTCCCCACCTGGGAGGTATCTGTCCGGGGTCATAGACATGTCACCGACCTTAGGTGGTAGAGCCCCAGTCTTGGTAGGCGCACGGATGTGGCACCTGGTAGGAGATGGGACTGCATATCTCAGGACACCCAGTACCTGCTGTACCGACTCGGGCACACTGCCAAGCTTCTCAGAGCCCTGGGCGCTACTTCTGCTGCCCAGTCTGTGTAAAGGGGAGCCCAGAGCTTCTACAGATAAGAGGATCTCCTGGGAAAGAGAGCATTCTGCAGCCCCCTTCAGCCTCAGTGAATCTACTTTAGGAACGTTTGTTCTAGCTAGTCATGATGGCGCTCGCCTTGAATCCCAGCATCTGAGAGGCAGAAGCAGGCAGAGACCTGTGCATTGGAGGCCAACTTGGTCTACATAGGAGTTTCAGGTCAGCCAGAGCTACACAGACCCTGTCCCAAAACAAAACAAAACAAAACAAAACAACAAACAAAACCCTTTGATTTAATAGTTGCATGTGGCAAGCACATAGGAAATACAAACTTAAAAGGAGCAGGCAGGCAGCTACCCTCACCCACCCCACCCCACCAGCCCACCCCGCCCCATCAGCCCATACTCCTGCCTCTTTTTGCTGAGTCTGTCTGTGCACTTAGAAGCTTCGGAAGGACTGTCTACAGGAGGGCATGCCCACCCTTCCCATCCCTGGGGGAAAAAAAAAACCTTCGAAGGAAGCCTGTCTTATACCTGGAAATACCCTGTGGACCCTGGGTGGGAACCTGCATGTGGATCCCCACCCCCATCAGTGTTAAGATAGCACTATGCCTCTTCCCACCTCCCTCCAGCCTAGTGCACTGCGGGCTTTTTCCAGGTGAGACCAGTCACTAGGGCCTCTGACCCTTCTCTCAGGGGTCATAGGCACTTAAAGCTTTAAATTCCAGGACAGTGAGTAACGGCACAAACTGCGGGCTTTGGGTGCCCGAGAAGAGGAGGCACAGGAGACACAGAGGACCAGTGAAGGGCCCAGTTATGTACTGAGCCAGGGGTCAGAACCCGAGTTCCAGAGTCCAGTGGTAGTAGTGGGATCCCAGTGGCCAGTAGCACAGGAGCCATGCTGAGGGTGGGCCTGGCCAGAGGCTCCAGGGTTCTCAGATGCCCTCAGCCTTTGTGTGTGACCTCAAGTAGGAGGCCTCCCTCTCAACCCTAGGGGAAAGTGAGCATAGACAGGTGGTACGGCTTTTCTAGGCTGTTATCTGAATGACCCTGAGTGCCAACTTCCGCCTTTCCCTCCAGCCCTCCCCAAAAATCTGCCTCCTTCTTCACCCACAAACAAGCCTAGTTTGCCAGGGACTGAGCCCAGGCTCTGGGCAGCCCTGTGTCTTCAGGACACTGAAGATCTAGGGGTCTTCCAGCAGAATGTCACATCTCCTAGGAACATGATGCATGACCTGGGTCCAACAGCAGCCGTGGTGTGTGTGTGTGTGCGTGCACTCTGGGTGGTCCATCTAGGGAACCTTCTGGTTCAGGCTTGCTGCTTTCTCTGGGGTTAATGGATGACAGGACCGAGTTTGCGGGACCCTGCCCCACTCCATCTGCTCAGCAGTGATGGGGCATCTGCCTGGTTCCATGTGCTGCTCCTAACATACCACATCCAGCAGCAGGCTTGGCTGGGCTCTCCTCACACTCCTGCACACCCTAGACCCACCCCACGCAAGGAGTCTGCAGGACAGCAGACTCAGATAAATATGAGAAATATGGGAGTATGAGTTTCTTAACACAAGAGCTGGGGGAACAAAGGAAAGAGGATGCCAGAGCTGACTCGCACGGAATGGCCATCCTCCCGTGGCGGACTCAGCCCATCAGGGACCACGCTTCAGCTGCCCCTTAGCCAAGTCTCTCTCTCTCCCTGTGGTTTGTGCCCACAAGGTGCTGCAGGCCAAGAGTGCCCCAGAGCGGAGAGACTGAGATGAGAGCCTTCACGCCCTACCCTGGAGACTTCCTTGCAATGAGTTATTAAAGTGAGGATGAGGGGAGTAGAAAGCAGAAGGTGCTCTGAGAAGAAAGGAGCCCGTGGATGCCAGGATCAAGTCTATGTCCTGGAATGGGTTTCTAACTCCCTCGTAGTTTCAGCCACCAGTGTAGCACCACTCATCTAGAGGGGCGGAGCTATGGGAGGATGGGGCGGGACCAGAATTGGGAGGGGCGGGGTTTAGGACCTGTCATCCTACTAGACCCCCGACTCCCCACCCCAGCCATCCTGTGCCTTGTGTTCTCCCTGGTAGTCAAAATGAATTGCCGACCTGCCTCGCGGGCAAACACAGGAGCCCTCAAAGAGCCAAAGGTCCCCGAGCAAAGCTTCTGCATACAGCATTCCTATTCATCTAGTGCTGGCAGGGGAAGAGGCATATTGAGCAATCCTTGGCATGGTACTACTGCCTTCTTCCGCAGACACCGCAGTCAGAACAACCAGACCCCGCAGTCAGGGTTCGGCTATGAGGCAGACATGCATTACTTACGAGTGAACCTTCAGCGAGGTGTGCTCAGGTCCCTGAGAGAGGACTCTGGCAATGTGGTCCAGACTGAGGTACGGGAGAGGAAAAGGAGAGCGAAGTGGACAGTGTGTAGAGGCGCAGAGAACAGCCAACAGAAAGGCTGGGAGTAAAGGACGGTGACAGGAACAGAGGGGAGCCTGGAGGTGGGTGCTCATTCACATCCTTCCCTGTCTTAAAGGCCTGGCTACCAATGGGCAGATCTCTCCCCTGGAGGCAAGAGACAGGGTGGACACAGTAGGTGACAGAAAACCCATTCTCTGAGCAATGGACTTAGAGAGCCTTACTTAGTCTCTTCCTTCTGAGGAGCTGCCCCTCCCCAAGCTAGAGTGCAGACCAGGACAAGGTGGTTGTTGCAAGTGTAACCAATACGCGAGGAAGGTTCTTCTTCCAGTCCTTTGGAGCTACCCTGATAGGCAGTGAATTCCTTGTCCAAGGACCCAGGCACTCACTTTGCCAAAGCTCCTAGCTTCAGAAGTAAAACTGAAAAAGACCCGTGCTCTAGTCAGTGACCACAGAGGACTTACCCAGCCCAGCATGGGACAGTGGAGTGACGCTGACCAGGGTATCTGGAAGGCCATCACCCCATCCTTCCCCGGGCTCCCTACCAGTCACTTGCATACAGTATTATTACAGAGTCCTGAAGAGGAGAGACAGCCTGACCTTGGGACCTACCCCTACGCTGAAGGAAAGCGACTGACATTTCACAAACCATGGTCCGCACCTTTAGCCCGGTTGATGTCATTTACATTCATCGCATCCCTCTCCATGCCCCACTTCTCCTCCATCTTGCCTTAAAAGAGGTAAAGGGTAGGGATTATTGGGGTGCACTTGGGATGATCAATATTTTTTTTTGGTGGGCGGGGACAAGTGACGTGGATGCAGACTGTGACTGAAAAACACCCGGAAGACCACGAACGTCCCAGGGGCCGTGCGAAACTGGGATGTCTGGATGGGCTCGCAGCATCCTTGGAGATGCATTGTTTGTTTCCCTGGCAAAGTTCCTCAGCTGCTCCGCAGAAGTTCTGGAATTCTTGGGCTATGCTCATCTGAGCGACTGGATCACTAGAGGGAGCAGGCTTCTTTGTCACTCTTGCACCTGCAGGGCCGAGAGCGGTAGCCTGGTGGCGCTGTACTGCTCGGAGCGTCCCGCCGTGACCCGCCCCGCCCCGAGAAAAGCGAAAGCCGCTCACGCAAAGGACCCAGACTAGACCATCGAGGACGCGCGCGGGGGGAACCAATATCTGTGAGAGCTACTCCAGCTCACGGCGCCGCTGCTTCTGGCGTGCCTCCCCCCCTCGGACTGCTAGAAGAGGTGGTGCTCTCCGGTCCTCGGCGCTCCCAGGCTCCAGGGCCGGCCGGCAGCAGGCACCTGCGCAGCGGGCTCCTGGGCACCAGGTGCCCGCTGCCAAGATGCTGGAGCTGTTGGTGGCGTCGCTATCCCTGGCGCTCGCCTTCTTTGCACTGCTGGACGGCTGGTACCTGGTGCGCGTGCCGTGTGCCGTTCTGCGCGCACGCTTGCTGCAGCCGCGGGTCCGCGACTTGTTGGCGGAGCAGCGGTATGCCGGCCGGGTGCTACCGTCGGACCTGGACCTGCTGCTGCACATGAACAACGCGCGCTACCTGCGCGAGGCGGATGTGGCGCGCGCCGCGCACCTGACCCGCTGCGGGGTGCTGGGGGCGCTGCGCGACCTGAACGCGCACACGGTGCTGGCCGCCTCGTGCGCGCGCTATCGCCGCTCGCTGCGCCTGTTTGAGCCGTTCGAGGTACACACGCGACTGCAAGGCTGGGACGACCGCGCCTTCTACCTAGAGGCGCGTTTTGTCAGCCTTCGCGATGGTTTCGTGTGCGCCTTGCTGCGTTTCCGACAGCATGTGCTGGGCACCTCGCCGGATCGAGTAGTACAGCACTTGTGCAAACGGAGGGTGAGAAGCCCCACCCCGATGCCCCGGCCCTGTTTGGCTCTCAGCCCTCTCCCGCGAGAAAAACCCCTTTGAAGTTCTGGGACTGGTCTGATATCGGGACACGTTTGCACTTTTCCTCTGTGTCCATGAAGTTGCTCTTCTTGGGGTCCCCAGCATCTATGAACCAAGGCTTTACCGTTCAGGCCTAGCCAGTTTGGAATCTGCTTCCAACCACGGAGTTTCTTCTCTCTCTCTCTCTCTCTCTCTCTCTCTCTCTCTCTCTCTCTCTCTCTCTTCTAGAACTGAGATGCTCAGAGTAGGTTTCTCTGCTAGGAGTCTGAGTCCTACTTCTGTGTGTTCTACAGTGCTGAGTCACCCTCTGTGGTCTTTGGTTTGAGTATGGGATAAAAGGATGTCAGTTAGAAGCAGTTGCTGGGAATTCTAGTGGACCCGTGGCCTGGGGGTTGGATTGACCCCAGGGAACCACAAGCCTTGTGTCTTTCCAAGGTTGGAAGGAGGAGAACCCTGTGCCTGCTGGGACCCAAGGCCCCTCCCCAGGGTCCACTCCTCTAGCTAGGTGGCAGAGCTAGCTACTGCAGTATAGCAACTGTGACCTTGGAGACAGCCAGGTTAGTGATGGTTGCCAAGGCAGGCTCCTGAAAAGTACCAGGGCACACCCCACCCTATTGTTCCTGCCTGTCTTGGACAAGTGCCTCCCCTTAGAGTACAGGAATGACCTTACATCAGTGCCGAGGGGCTATATCTGAAGGGAAACACGGGCTCGAGAAGTCCTCCCGGCAGTTGGTGGCAGAGAAGGCTCTCCCTTGCTTGCTTTCTTTATCTAGTCATGAGTTCCTATGAGCTGTTTGGTACTGGTTGATAAAGTGCATGTAAGGGGTGAGGGGACTGGAGGTGCAGCCAAGCAAGCAGTAGGAGCAGGAACTGTCCTGGCAACTCAGCTCAGCTCGAGGCCAGGGGGTTGGCTGGGAGTTTCCATGGTTACGTGGGTCCCAGGCAGAGGCAGATATGGTTCAAGACAGGCCAGGTCTGGGGTAGGGTTCTGTAAGCTGAGCAACTACTCTGGGGCCATGTGCCAGGACGGGGTATCTCTGACAGTGAATTGTGCCCAGAAAGGGCCCAGACTATAGGCCAGTTGTTCCTGGCTGCTGTGTAGCACTTGAGAGCTTCTTACCCAGTATCTTCCCTCACCCTCAGACCTCAGAACCCATCTGCAAGGACTCCCCAGCAGCAGCGTTGTCTGGTAGTCTCCTGCAGGAGCACCTCCCCACATCCTGCTCTTCTCTAGGCAGCTGGTGGTGATCTGTCACCCAGCCGCCCTCACAGTCTTTTTACCTGATTCTGGAGACAGACACACAGACACTTGAAGCGTGGTCCCGCTGGTGAGGGAGGGCCTGGCCTGGCAGAAGTAGGTGGGACAGAAAGAGCTGGAAAGGAGAAAATAGGTTAGTACGGCTTGGGAGAGCACCGGACAGATGTCATAAATTTGGGTGTGGTCCCTGCAAGGTCACAGAGTAGGGTATGCGATAAAGCAAGAGGTCCAGAGGCAGAAGGGCAGCAAGCCTGGCTGCTTGCCCCTTTCCTGGGCCTCTCGCTCAGCGCGCACAGCAGCCCCAGGCTCTCTGAAGCCCCGGCTTCCTGTCTCCCTGCAGGTGGAACCCCCTGAGCTGCCAGAAGATTTGAAGCATTGGATCTCCTACAATGAGACCAGCAGCCAGCTGCTCCGTGCCGAGAGTGGCCTCAGTGACAGAAAGGACCAGTGACTGCCACCTCTGCACCCTCCCTGCCCCACCTGTCAGCCAGTCCCTCCAGGCGGGAATGGGCCGCCTGGGGTGGGTGCACTCCTAACCAGGAATGGCCTCGGACAAGCCTGGCTTCTTCCCGCTTGGCACTCCCCTGTGCTTGCCTCTTTTTTGGGCAGCTGGTGGGGTGGACGTTGTTGTCCCGGCCCGGCTCTGCCTCCTGGGTCCCCATAGCAAGACTGTTCTAGTGTGCCTGGATGCACAGGATCCTGGAGCAGAAGGGTCAGCAGAACCCAAAGTCAGGGCCACTTGTGGCTAAGCAGGCCAGAGCAGTCGTGGGTGTGGCTGGGGCCTGCAGCTTACTCAGGGACAGTGGGCCATCTGGAGGGTCACCTTATAGCAGGGAAGCTAGGCCAGAACCAGCCCAAGGGCCCCCGAGAACACAGAAGGGCATGTGGGTGCTGGTCATTGGCTTAAGATTCTGGTGATACCCACCACTCTTAAGAGGATATACCCTGTTCCAGGCAGGTCACCATGGTGTCGGGGGGGGGGGTCCCATGACTATGCCTAGCACCTGTCCTGTCAGCTCAGGGAGAGGCCAGCTGCTTGAAGCTAGGAACGGCCTCCTTGCTCCCTCTCTGGGAACCACACCTGGAGCCAGAGCCCAAAGCTTCAGTGATGCCCTGCACCCCGCCCCCTGCACCCTCCTCACCCCCACTCGCACCCCCAGCGCTGCTATGCTTGCCTTAGTGCTGTCAAGGGGAAAGCTGCAACCCGTTTTATTTAAAGAAAGCACAAGATTAAAAGAGTTCTCAAGGCGCGTGTGCCGGGGAGGTTCTCCTTTCCGCAGCCCTGCCACCCCGGCACAGACCGACCCACTCCCTGGATGTGTCTTCTGGAGGAACGCAGATGTCATAGGGTGCCCAGGCTTGTGGGCGCCTCTGCACTTAGGGCTAAGCCTGATGAGTCATGGGATTGAGGCCAAGAGTGAGCAGCTGGCCAGAGCCCCAGCTGGCCTTCCTACCGTGGTCCCCCTCCTTGGCCACCCGCCACCCGGAGCCTATGAACCATGCCGCCCGAGTCACGTGCACCTGGCCTATCTTTTCTGTTGCCTTCCTTAGAGTCCCAGGAGGGCCCTAGGAAAGTGGGGTACTGGCAACATGGGGCTCTTCATCCCCTTTGTGGCCAGGGAGACTGGGATCCTGTGGACTTGGAGCAGATGTTTTATGGGGGGTGGGGGAGGTCTGTGCTCTTCCCAGCACCAGTCCATAGTCTGAGGGCCTGGGGGGGAGGGGGAGGGGGTGAGAGACCCCAGATTCAGGCAAGAGTGGAGAAGTTGTGCAGTAGTGTGCAGCTGGGAAGACCTGTCCCATACCTCTGCCCTTCCCACCTCCCACCCTATCCCTGCCCTGAACCTGTAGGCACATGGGTAGGTACTCAGTGTCTTAATTTCAGGGGATTTGGAAAAGGGTGTTTCCTTTTCAGGGTTTAGTAGAGCGGCGCGGGCAGGAGATGGGACTCCAGATAGGAAGTGGTGGGGGTGAGGTGGAGCTTCTGCGGCTGGAACAACTGCCTCCAGGCCTGGAGGGGTACACTGCGTGGACATAGAATTCCCTAGTTAATAATCTAGATGTGTAGCCGTGTAGATACGTTCATAGGTGTGTAGGGCCAAGGTCAACCGCGGGGGCCAGGGCTTTTGCGGTTCCCTGTTGGCACTGGGGACCAGGTAGCTGAGCCTAGCTTGTGGCTTTTTTCAGGCCAGCCCCTCAGGGTGCCAAGCCACCGCTCTCCTGCTTCCCCATGGACTCCCGGCCAGGCTTGACAGGGTTCTCCCAGTCCCACCTCTTTGTCTCTGAAGAGGCCCGAGGCAGTACCCCAGCTTCTCCACTGGGGGGTGATAGCTGTTCAGTCTCCACAGTGATCCAGTAGCCCTGGCCTCTTGCCTCCAAATCCTGAGTTCAATGAGGCTCTCTGAAATTCACAGTGCAGGGGAATGGCCCCGAGAGGGGACCTTTGAGTATGGAGTTGGCCCTAGATGTAGTCCTAGCTGGTGAGATTTAGAGGACCAGGTTGACAGCACAGGAGTTTGTGGGGAAGAGGTGCTTCGCACACCTCTCAGGGATCCTGAGGTATCCTGCCTTATCCTGGTTACTCTCCTTCCCTGCCCCCCTTGCAGTGTGTTGGGCAACCCTCTAGCAATCCTGATTGCCCGTGGGACTCAGGGCCATGGCCCCCTACCTGGGAGAATCCAGGAAGAGCTCCGTGATGCTGCTTTAGTGCCTAGGGCCATTCAGGCCCCACAGCTGCCTCGAACCTCAGAGCACTGAGGAAGGGACAGCCGGAAGCTACACTGGGAATGGGAAACGGCGGCCAAAGGGCTAAGGCTCCTGGGTCCTAAAGAGCTTGAGCTTCCGGCTGGAGAGTTGGCCCCTGAGTGCACTGTTCGATCCACCCTCTGCCTTCACCCCTGGCCACTGCTCTGGGGAGCATTCTGAGTCCAGCATGAGATTGGGGTCTGTAGATAAGGGGACGTTGGCCACAGTCTCATTTGATTCCTCAGCTGTCTCAGGGGAATGGGCAGGCCATTGTAAGAGGGGAGGTGTGCGACAGATTTGTAGAGATGGACACCCTAAGGCACCTCTCTCCTAGGGTAGAGAGGCTGCTGGACTTTGTGTACCTCCCTCTGTGATCTGTTGTATACCTAGCGGGTCTGGACAGACCACCCAGAAGCAGTTGGATTTAGGCGTCAGGGGATGAATGCTAGGGAAGGGTTTCCAGGGCTTAGGAACCTGCGGTGGATTGAGATGGGCTAGTGTGCAGGAAGGGTGACCCAGGGGCCTTGCTCCCTCTAGGTTTCTGGCTCTTCATCTGACATATGAATTAAAAAAAAACTTGCATAAAAATGAGCGTCAGGGGCCTGGAACATGCCAGAATACAGCCTGTCTTCCCTGCAGGCTAGCACTTCGGGTTCCCAGTGCCCAACAAGAACAGAGAGGCTCCTCCGCCCTTGGCTTATTTTATTTTCCGCAAGTTTGGTGGACAGTGAGTGACCTGAGGCTCAGGGAGCTCTGCCCCCCAGAGCCAGGCATATAGAGATGGATGGCTGCAGGTAGCACCCGGCCCTGCCGGGAGAGTGGATAGAGGAGGAACGAGGAGGCTCCCTGTGCGGCTAGAGGCCTGCCACCAAGCCTGGATACCCTGAGTTGCAGAGGTCACGGAAGCAACAGAAGACAGGATGGGCAACGCCAATGCCATCAGGGTCGGTGGCCAGGCAGGAGCTGGAGCAGGAGCGGGTCACCATGGGACTGTGGTTGAAGGGGAACTCTGCAGGGTGGGCAGACAGCAGAACCCCAAGTCACTGGAGCGCCCCTCCCCCCATCTGCCTCTGCACACCCTTCCCATGGTGTGCTGCCTTCTCAAACCCCTCCTGCGACCCGGATCTTAAATCTGCCCAACCCCCACCCAGCCGTAGGACATATTCATGTTGGCACCAGCCTCTGGCGCATCCACACTACCTGGTCCTGTGCCACATTTAGCATATCTGCGCAGAGCCAGGGTTTAAGCCAACTACTGCCTTCCACCCATCCCCACTCCCCATAGCCCTAATGCCACCGTCTTAGTGCAGGTGCTTGAGGGGCTGTACATCTAACTGTGGGCACCATCTTTAAGGTGTGCCCATCAGCACCACCATCAGCACCATCAGCACCATCAGCACCACCACATGCACACGCACACACACCATTCCTGCCCCACTGCCTTCTAGGCTGAGCAAAACAGTGGTGGATGAAAGGGAACATGGAGGGGGGAGGTAAGCCTGACACCAGGTGGACCCCCAGCCCTTGCTGGAACCCAGCCTTACCCGCTTCCACTGTCTCCAGTACAGTCTTACAGGCTGTGTCTTCCATCTTGCACTGAGCAATATTCTTGCATGAGTTAATGGCCGTGGGCTGCTCACAGGTATAGCACCGGAAGGCCTCACCTAGCAAGGGTTAGGGGTCACAGTCTCACCACCTCGCTCCAGGGGCCCCTATTGGAGCCAGGTAGGTGAGAGATAAAGTGACCTGAGATTCTTCCGAGACCCAGATGTCCAAGACAAGTGACAACACCACATCCTGCATCCGTATCTTCCTCCCTGGAGAACAGGCCATGACCAAGACTTCTGTCCCAGAAGCAAGTTGAGATCTAAGACCCAGGAAGCTCACCAAGGGTCCAGAGGATGCCTTGGCCGCAAAGATACCTCTTTCCCATTAGGAGATGGGATAAACCGAGTCCCACAGCAGAGCTACCCCTGCGAGCCTCACTCCAAGCCACTCACCATAGCCCATGCTCCAAGCCGCCAAGAGCAGCAGCCACATGGCCCGGTGAAGGGTCATTCTTCAGTGTTCAGGAGCTGGGAGCCCTGGCTGGCCTCATATTGAGGATTTTATACTCAGCCTCCGGCTTCAGCTCCTGGGTGTTGGCAGGACCAGAGTGACTCAGTAGGGAGGCACAGGACTGGGGATGTGGGTGGTGGACGGGAGCCATCATCACTTACCATCCCTGGGCGGGGCCCCTCTATGGACCTTTTGGGAACCTCTGTCTGGGAGTCTTGGTCCTGCTTCTGCTGGCACACCTCCAGTACTCAACACCATGCGCTGCTGTCCCTCAACTGAGGAAGCCTTTTAAAGCCTGGCTCAACTGGCTCTCAGATGAGCCTCTTGCCTCAGCTACGTGAATGCATCCAATAGGCTAGATAGCCGGGTCCCGAGAACCCCTGAGGCTCAGGTACAAGGCTGCTTTAGATCTGCCTGATATAGGGAACCTCACTGTATCCCGTCTGCCTAAGACTGATCTACTATGCACCCAGATGTATCCACAAAGTAGAGGCTGAGCCACTATGGAAAGGAAGGAGTATCTGATGTGATATAGGTTCTGTGAAGGCAGAGGCAGATATAGGGTCTTAGAACGGCCCCTAGACATCCACTGCCATTCCCCTGACCACAAATGAATGGCTTTTTAGACCAAGCTTGAGCTTCTTGGCTTTAGTCCTGACAGCAGAACTCTACCTACTCTCCTGGACTGATAGTCTCTTCTGACTTCCAGTTCCCTTTCCTGTGCTGGGCCTTTCACGTTATGGGCACCCTGGCTGTTTTCCTATGCCAGAAGGGCCATCTAAGCCTTCACCTTCCATAACCCTCCCCAGTTGAGGTCTCGTTGGTTTTGGCTTTGTTTTGTTGTTGTTTTCCAAGGTTCTAATGAGTCGCCCTGTGGATGGATAGGCGGGTAGGCAGATGAAGGAGTAAGGGAGAAAGGGAGGGAGGGGGGGATAAAAAGACAGGTGGGTGGGTAGACTGATGGATGAACAGATGATGGGGTGGATGGGTGGAGGACAAATGGATAGATGGATGCATGATAGACGGATGATTGACTGCATAGATGGATAGATAATACTTGGCTTTAACAAGTGACAATAGGTGGGTGGTTGGCAGCTTGCATGTGTGCCTCCGTAGGGAGCTGGTGGGTGGTCCACCCCTTACAGACTCTGTAGTAGCAGAATTACAGTCTAACCTTGTGACAGACAGGCTGCAATGGAGAAGGAGCCCTGGTCCAGGCACCTAAGAGGCATGTGTTTTTCTCCTGGCCTTTCTGCTCTTTCTTTGCATGGCCTTGGGATAGCCCCCTTGTCCTTCAAGACCTTGGCTTCCTGTTTATGGATTGCTAGGGCAGGAGCGACCTGGCACTGCTGGGAGAAGCCAGTTGTACAAGGTTTGTAGAAAAGTAAAGAGAAGGTGTGGCTTACAGAGGGAGGGACTGCAGTTCCTACAAGTCAAATAGTGGGGCCACTCATCCCTGGGGCTCTGTCCACAGACCACACCCAGAGGTTGGGAGAGGAGCCAGGGAAAGTCTGGTTCTGAGCCTGAGAGACTGAGCCTAGCCCTGCCCTGCTGGGTGACCCAGGTCTGGCATTCGCTCCAGAATCCCTTCCCTTCATCTGTAAACAGGGTAGATGAGCATCTACGGTACCATGCTCAGCAAGAGTGGGTCTTTGTGGCCCTGTAAGGCCCTTTGGATCAAAGTGCAAGTGAACTTGGAGCCCAGGGCTGGGGAAGGAGTGATCATGAAAGCAGTACGGGCTTATATACTGAGGACAGGAGTCACTGACATGAGGTGGACTCGAGGCTGCCTGAAGGGACCAATTGTCCTGGCTTTTGAAAGGAGGGATGACCTCACAGGTCAGTGATGGCAGGGGAGATGCTGGGTGGAGCAGCAGCCAGGAAAGGGTACCCAGCATCCTCGTGGGCGACCATGCCTTCTTCTGGCCCCTGATCGGTAAGGCCAGGAAGGCAGCCCTGCTGGGCAGGGCAGAATTTATGCCCTTGTTTGGCAGCGTCTCTGTGTGAGTCCGCGCCCTTGTCGCTGGTCCAAGAGAGACCAGGTTCGAACCCAGCACAGGACAGTGTGGGACTTGGAGGGCTTTGAGCTTGGGACAGGGCTTCTCCACGGACCCGAGTGCTGCAGGTGCTGTAGTGTGGCCCTGGGCCAATCATTTCTCCTCTCTAAGCCAGTCTAATCTTTAAATTGGAATGATGACGGTCCCAGCCCTTGAGGTTGCTGGAATGCTCAAGTGAAAGGATGCATGTAAAACCCACCCAGGCCAGGCAAGACTGTCTGCAGAAACTAACAGAGAGGCTCTGACAAGATTCCCTCAAATCATCTCTCTTGTCAACTGACCTGACAGGGACACCTAGGTCCTTCTCCAGATCCAGCCAGGCACCTGAGGCAGTCACCAACTTTTATGCAAGCAGGAGCCAGGACCTCTGCTTGTTCCCTCCCACCCAGCTGGCTACCATCCAGCCCTAGCTGTCTGCCAGATCACCCTGTCTGTTTCTGGGAGTCCGACTCTTCCTCCTTGGCCATACCCTCCACCTTCCACTGAAAGGCACCTGCTAAAATGCAAATCGTACCACTTGCTTCTCTTCTCAAAAACAGTCTCTGGATTTCTGCTACCTTACGGACAGAACGCCCCACCCAGCCCTTGGCACTTGACGCTCACCCACCCCTTCCTGACTCCTGCTGGAGCGTCAGCTTGGCAAGTGAAGGAGCACATTCCCACTGCTCTAAGACCCTTGTTACTCCCACCCAGGATCTGGCCATGCTGACTGTTGAGAGGAGGGAGGGAGGAATGGAAAGGGGATGGGTGCATAGATGGATACTAGAGTGAACGGATCAATGAGAGGACAGACGGATGAGTGGAAGATGAAAATGGTAGGTGGATAGATGTAGTGATAGGTGGATACATAAACGGATGGATGGTTGAAAAGGAGGGTGGACGGGAGGATGGTGGGCAGATGATAGGTAAGATGGACGGAATAGGCAAGTAGATGAATGGATAAATGAGTAGATAGATTAAAGAATGGGTACCCACCAGGCTAATGGAGGTACTTAGAAAGTGGAGGCAGGAGGGTCAAGAGTTCAAGGTCATCTTCAGCTACATCATAAATTTGAAACCACCCTGGTCTGCATGAAACCCCTGCCTTAAAAAAAATGGATGGAGAGTCATCCAGGTAAAGACTGGCATAGGAAACCTGGGAAAGTCATCTTTGGTGGTGAGGATGGGATGTAGGCTAGCTCTGAGAGTGTGTAGGCTGGTAAGTTACAGGGAATCCTCCAACGGCTGGCTAGCTTGGTGGTGGGTAGCAAACGGGGGTCTACATGTATCACATATCACATTCTTGAGCTACACACATGAGGTGAAGACGTCACACTGCGTGGCTGTCAGTCTTCGGCAAAAGTGGCCAGTGCCCTCCACTCATCCACACACAGATAGCACTGACTGGAGGAGAAAGAAGGCTAGGGGCCACCACCACCGAAGATATAACGTTGGAAGGGAAAAAAAAAAGAGGGGGTGACCAAGAGGAACTGGGTGAGAAAGTTCAAGGTGATGACGGGACCATGCCCCCTGTTGACAAGTCAGAACTCAGAATCACATCCCCCAGGCGTGGGTACCCAAACTAGTGGAAGAATCGTAGATTTTAGTTATCCCCATTCTGGAAGTCTATCCCTGTTTTCCCTTCAGAGGCCTCCAGACAAAGGGTCGTAATGCCTAGGTTGTCTACTAGTAATGCCTAGGTTGTGTACTAGTAATGCCTAGGTTGTCTACTAGTAATGCCTAGGAAGATTTGTGGTGGCTCTCACTAGACTGTAGGAGCCCTGTCCTCAGAAGCTGGTGCAGGACTGAAGAGCCCCCACAGGAGATAAAGATGGAGACTCCCAAGTCCCAAGGACAGGGGACCTCCTATGTCTTCAGTCTCCTCTTCTCCAGGTATGGGGTGTCCTTAACGGCATCTGGTCATGGCACACTAGCCTGGGACCAGAGGGTCAGCCAAGCTGTCTGCAGGTCCCCACACAGCCTGCACCTGTGATGGAGAGATCATGGTCCCAGTAGGAGAGGGGAACTTTTCCCAGTGAGCTTTTCCTCTAGCCCAACCTCTGCCCACTTATCAGACTCCCCACAGGTCCTAAGGCCTAGAAGGCAGAAATCTCCTGGTCTGCATGGTGTCCCAAACCTGGGGACTGTCCTTGCTTATGATACGAAACTTTAGGAGACGGGAGAGACTCACTGAGATAGGGTTGGAGTCAGGGATGTGGCACAGATGCCCCTCTCCCTGCCCACAAGGCAGATCAGTATCCAGAAACGAGACTCGGGAGACTGATGCAGGTGGCCATTATATTTCTTCTAGGCATTAGGGAACTGGGATGTCAGGGACAAGGGAGCGGAGCTAGATGGCCATGGCTTTACAGCAGGACACCCAAGAGAAAGAGAAGTGCCAGGGCAAGGACCAGGCCACCAGGACTGCCCAGGCTGGGTGCCCCGTCCACGTTGCATAGGTCAGAATTACAGCAGGACACTGGCCGGGTTTGCCCAATGCCATCCACATCTGAAGGTTCACACTTGCTGGCGCAGGACTTGGTCACCGTGGAGTCCCCCAGGAAAGGGAACACTGTAGGATGCACAAAGTGTCAACCTGAAGGACTATTCCTTTATTGCCTCTGTGCCCCAAGTTCAGGGGCCACCCACTCTGGGATCACCCACCCCACTAGCCTAGATTCCCCTTTCTCCAGGACCACTGAAGCCTGTGATGTACAAGGGACACCTATGGCATCTCGAATTGGTCTGTAGGGAAGGATTTGTAGGTAATACAGAATGTAAAACCCAAGTTGTGAGACAGCCAGTCCTTTACAAGGACTTCCAAAAAAACTTCAGGGGCCTCCCATGATGGGAGAGGGGGAGGGGGGGGTTGATGGCCGGGACAGAAAGTCTCTTGGCAGAAATGGTGGGATGATGGTGGTGCAGGCTGTGTGGGGACCCAGATGGCCAGGGACACACAGATCCTACTGACCAATCTCCCGGGAGTAGAGCGTAGTCTTGCACATGGTTTCATTGATGTGGCATCGGGTGGTGGTGACACAGTCGTATGCGCTCACAGGTTCCGCACAGGTGTAGCACTGTAAGGCCATAGCTAGGAGAGGAGGGGTGAGAGGGCAGTGAACAGGCCTTCCTGTCTCAAAAGCCCAAAACGTCTGCGGCCAATGTCCAGCTCTGCCAAGGAGGCTTAGTCTCAGGAGACAAAGACACTAGCCAGGGACCAGATGCCCACTAACCAAGCTCAGGGGAGACACCACGACCAGTGAACCAGGGTCTTACAGAATGTGCCCCAGGAACAGTGGGCTCAACCTGGGACCAGGATGGGGACAGCTGATCAAAACACACACACACACACACACACACACACACACACACACACACACACCACAACCACAGGTCAATTTAAGCATTGTTAAGGGCAGATGCCCTTGCACTTCCTCATCACCAACTGCCCTTCTGTTGAAGTGCTGCCTGTCCGGGGGTCAGGCAAGCAGGTCCTTGGAACACTGGGTGGGAGCTGCACCGAGGAGTTCACAGGTACCAGCTTGGTCTCCCTGAGGGGAGGGCTGCAGCTGTAGATCCTGGCTGGAAGGCACTGTACTCTGTCTTGCCAGCATCCCAGACCCAATCCCAGAAGCCCCAGTAAGCTTAGCTTGTCTCCAAGCAATCCAGACACACAGGGAAGTCACCCCTCCCCCAACCCCACACAGACAGTGACCTGGTAGGGCCTCTGCCTCTGGTCCAGTCAACCTCTCCAAGGACTGTATGGAACAGCCTGGCTTGAGCCCTTACCACTGAGCACATAACGGGTTGACAGTCAACATCATGTCGCCACTTGTTTGTCTCACACTGTCTCTGGACATTTCTGGGTGTCCTTTCCCTAATTACATATCCATCGTACCCAGAGACCCAGGCCATCTGCCCCAGCGTCTGAGATCTCCCCTCTTCTCCTGCTCAAAGGCTTGCATTAGCAACCACCCAGTATACTGAGGCTCTCCACTGGCACCTAAGGCTTTGGTGATAGCTTCTGTCCACCTGGCCAGTCCCTGCTCTGCGTTCTCCCTCTCCGAAACTCCCCCATGAGGAACTCTCTCTGAGAACAGTCGCGGGGACCCCAACCCCTGCTGCTCCCGTGCTCCCCCCCCCCCCCCCCCGCCCCCGTGCCCCCCCCCCCCCGTGCTCACCAAGCTCCCCGAAGGTGCCCAATATCAGTGCCAACAGCACCATCCAGGTCCCCTGCATGATCGAGGTCCTCACTCAGGCCTGCCTGGTGGGGAAATGCCTACAGCAGTGGTGGTCTGACCGGTTGGCTAAGCAGATTAGAGGAGGATCAGATTTCTGGAGGGCCTGCCCTGCTTCCTCACCCACACCCCATTCTCCAGGGCTCCCTGGGGCTCCCTCGGACCCTACCCAGCCCTCTCAGACTGTTCGAGCTCCACCCCTCAAAGCTGCTGTTCCACCCTTCCCAGGCCCCTCTCTTCCCCATAGGATGTAGGGTTTCTTTCTTTTCCCACTGGGGACCCTTCCACACCACCCTGCAACTCCTAGCTAAGGAAATCTTCCAGATTCCTCCTTCCGGGACAGGTCAGGGGTCTTCAGGCTGCACAGAATGAGACAATAGGACCTGGGTTCTCCTGCACTTTCCCAGCTGTGGTAAAGAGCTTTACCTTGTGGCCTTCTCCAGAGCCATGGCCCGGGCAACTCTCGGATGGAATCTTTCCAAGATGATCTTGCCCCTCCCAGCTCCTCTGAAGTGGTCAGGGGGAAGGTGAGGTGTGCCAAATTGCCACTGACAACCGGCCCAGAGTTTACTCAAAGGCCTAAGGAACAAAGACAGAACTTGCTTGATCAACAGGAAGGTTTTTTGGAGGATGGGTGAACTGGGGAAGACCCAGGGTTGCTTTGGGGGACACTATTTCATGTTTCCTGGCTCCCTCCACCTCCTCCTTCCTCCCTCTACTGAAGGTCAAGGGGTAGGAAAAAGCAATTCGAAACCTGTGGGTCTTGACCCCTTTGGGAATCCTCTATCTTTTAAAAAAAATACATTATGATTCATAACAGTAGTAAAATTACAGTTATGAAGTAGCAACAAACATAATTTTATGGGTGGGGGGTTACCATAACATGAGGAACTGCATTAAAGAGTTGCAGCATCAGGAAGGCAAGAGAGTCATTGGGTTGGAGAAAAGAAAGGAACTCTCTCTCTCTCTCTCTCTCTCTCTCTCTCTCTCTCTGTGTGTGTGTGTGTGTAGAGTGTAGTGGCCTTTCCCCAGACAGGATGCTACTACAGGGATCCCCATGACCTGGCTGCACCTGGCACGACCTGATTTCCCACAGTTATCTTCCTATGTAGGGGTGGGGGCACAGCTGCCTGCCTGATTCTGTGAGTGGTAAAGACCACACTATCGCTGGGCTTCCCAGGTATCTTCTTAGTTCAGCATCCCGACCTCACTCCTACCCTGGCTTTGTTCTTGATATGCCCCCAGCAAGGGATGTCCACTCTTGCCTCTGCCCTCAGGAGCTCCACTGGGGTCTGGCTTCACCCCGCACGAGCAGTCTTCATCTGCCTAGGCTCTGGACCAACCACTGTACTTCCCAGGGCTTTCCTAGCCTGGCATGAGTCAGACGCTCAGCCTGCCAACTGTATTTTTCCTTGTGACAGTTCTGGAGGGACAGAGCACTAATTAATTTTAGTGTGGATAAAGAAACTAGGTTCTGAGAAGTTAATTGACTAAGACAAGGTCACCTAGCAAGCCGGGTGGCATCCCAAGCCTGTCTGATTTGGCAAATCATTCGCCACGGATGGCCATGACCACACAGCTGTAGGGACGGATGTGCTGAGGTTAACTGGATTAGACAGCCCACTTCACACCCATGTGTGTCCTTTGGTCAAACCCGATCTCCCCACCGCACCCAGCTCAGCTCAGCTCCTTCCTATCCTTGGGCCCAGGGCCTCCAACTCTGCCTCACCTCCTGGAATATGCTGACCCCCCTAAGTATCACTCTTAGAATTAACACCCACCCAAGCTGAACCTGGGAAGTCCCCATCTTGGGGCAGGAAGGAATGTAGCCTAGCCAGGGTCTGGGCTGGCTCGGTCTGGGAGACCTCTGCTCTGAGAAGTCCACATTCCTTCCCTTCCCAATTCCAGAAACCTTTGGATCAAAGCTTAATGTGTGACTAGGGTCAAGGCTCAGAGTGTAACCTGATCAAGATTCAGAGTATAAGGGAGTCAGAGCTCCGAGTGTTACCAGGATCAGGGCTCAGGATGTAATTGCAATCAAAACTCAGAGTATGACCAGGAACAAAGCACGGTGATTAGAATCAGGGATTAGTATATATCCAAGATCAGTTCAGTGTGTGACTGGGGTCAGGCCTTATGGGTGTCTGGGCTTAGGGCTCAGAGGAGGACTATGGAGGACTTCTATAGCACTGCTACTCTGCTAGGGCATTGCGGCTTCTCCTCTGGGGTTGCCGACATTGAGAAGTCACGCTAGAGCTGGGTTCAGGGGTCAGATTCCACCTCTCAGCCCCTCTCACATGGCACAGCTACTGTTTTCTGGGCACACCGGGACTGTGCAGGGGAGATCTTTCCCAGAACGTGTCTAGACCCCTTCCCTCTGTGACTACAGCACGAATGAGATGAGCTGTACCATGGCATGGTAGACAGGGAGGAGCCCATGAGCGGAGACTCTGCACTGACTCCTGTCTTTGTTTCTCAAAGTTATGGAGATCAGCAGCAGAGACCTGTCTTTGGATGTCTGGGAAAGGGTACACGGCTTGCCACCCTGAGCCCAGGATAGCCCTGAGCCCAGGATAGCCCATGGAGGAAGGTCTGGATGGATGCTCTCTCAAGTTCAGGAAAGTCCTGCCTCTACCTTCCCTGTCTGTGGCTCTTCCTTTGTCCTCTTACACCATCCTCCAGGACCATCCGTACGCTGTGAGTACCTCTGCTTTGTGGACGGATGCCCTGGCCTCAATGGAAGAGCTGGCCATGCTGGGACCATTTGTGATCCTGTATCCCACCTACAGCTACTCAGAGTTACACTGGCCACGCTCGACTTCAACCCAGAGTGGTCCCTTGTGGGAACAATACCCACATGCCTTTCCTGCCAGGTAGCCATACCCCGCTCCCCCTATAGCCAGCCAGGCTCTGCTGACTCCAGGAAGGACGAAGGGTCTATCATCTTTCCTTGGGCTCCGACTCTTCTGCCCCCTCCACAGGCGCATCCAGGAGAGCAAACAAGTGACTCTTGAATATTCCCCCACTGAGAAGGAAGTATGCTCACAAACAGGATCGAGGATGGTGCTCTGTTCCTCCAGGATCTTTCCAATAGGATGCTGCTGGGCATGAGCCTCTGTGCACCAGCCTCTGGACCTATGGAGTACTGACATTCACAGTCTCATCCTGAAGGGGGGGGGGCAGGAGATATCTTCTCCACACCCACCCTTTGCACCCGCCAACCAGACATCAAAGGGATGTTTCTAGAAGGGCCCCAGGGGAACTGGAGATGCCCCCTCCTGCAGATACCCCCCCCTGCAATTATAAACCACCCTAGTCCTTACTACCATAGTGCAACTCTGCCTGGAGGCTTCCAGGAAGGTATAAACGTGGCAGGGATTGTGGTTTAACTTGAGCCTTTCCCAAAGGACTTGTGGGGTACTCAGAAGAAACCCAAACCTCACGTCAGCCTCCCAGACTGCCCCTCGCTTGAAAGTCTGCCTTGAGACCTCTGATTTTGCAAATCTGTCGCCTCCCACGGCCATGACCATACAGCAGTGGACACTAACTGGTCTGGACAGGGGACAAAGGCATCTACAGAAGTGGCATCCAGCAAACACTGGGGATACTTCAGAGCCTGCCCATCGAAGCAGTGGAGGCCACACCCCTCCCACAGGCCCCACCCACTACACCTCCCATCCGGTGCTCTTAGAGTGTGTCATAGCCTTGATAATAAGGGTGACGAGCCTCTGCTTTGTTACCCTCTCAGCACCCCTCTTTCCTTGGCCTCCCTGTGTGCGTGTCCTCTGACCATTTCCCGTGGCACTGCCCTGTGGGCACAAGTAGAGGGTGGTGCACTTCTTGGCACATGGGACAAATATTTCCTTCTTGGACTCGTCTTTTTTTTTAAAAAAAGATTTATTTATTATTATATATAAGTACACTGTAGCTGTCTTCAGATGCACCAGAAGAGGATGTCAGATCTCATTAGAGATGGTTGTGAGCCACCATGTGGTTGCTGGGATTTGAACTCTGGACCTTCGGAAGAGCAGTCGGTGCTCTTAACCACTGAGCCATCTCTCCAGCCCCAAGTTCTGTCTTTCAATTCAGTCCCCTCTCCCAAGTCACCCTATGAAACCCAGGCTGACCTGAACCTTCAGTCCCAGCCTCCCAAGTCCTAGGAGGCTTCCACGTGTATTATTTAATAGATTCTTGTAAAGTAATTTATGACTTTCAATTTTGCATCTCATTTACCTTTATCTTTTGTTGTTGGTGTTTCTCTATGTCTCCCTGTCCTGTCCTGAACTCAATTTGCAGACCAGGCAAGCCTTGAACTCAGAGACCTACCTGCCTCTGCCTCCTGAGTTCTAGGTTTAAAGGCATGCACCATCACAGCCTAGCTTTTTTTTTTTTTTCCTTTCTAATTTTCAGAAGTATTATTGGCTACATCTCACATACCTGGCAGCTCACACATTTCAAAGTGTGTTTGCTGAGTGTGGTGGCACCCACCTGTAATCCCTGCATTTGCGTGAGAAATGATAGCTGGGAGTTCAAGGCCAGCTTGGGCTACAAACTGACATGCTGAAGTGGGTGTGTGGGAAGATTGCACTCAACAAGCTGAACAGTTTTGGCATAGCCGCAGACATCTGCAAACATCACTTGTTGGGTTGCCGTGTCCCATTATCTCAGAAAGGAAGCCCATGCTCCTAGCTAATGTACCATCCCTCCATTCCCATGGCGTTGTGAAAGACACCCTTGGTCTTCAGCCAGGTTTCTTGACACGCAGCTCCTAAAAGCTCCTGAGTGTCTTTTATAAGTTGATGAATGACAGACAGGTGGATGGATGCCCCTTGGTAGTTCCAGGATGGGGCCGATCACCTAAGAGATACTAACACAATTGATGGGTGGGGATTTTGATCCACACCCCAAGTCTCCTCTGAGGACAGAAGAGGGACTGAAAGCTGAGCTGATCACCAGTGGCCAATGATGTAATCGATCGTGCCCACATAATGAAACCTCTTTAAAACCCCAAAGGGATGGGACTCTCAGCCTCTGGGTTGCTTAACACAAGAGGTTATGGGTTTCTTGGGAAGATAATGAGGAATTACTCATGCTTAGAAAGGCACTGGGGCCCTGCTGTTCCTGAGTGGACCCCAAGAAATCAGGTGACAGTTTTAACCATTTTTTTTTTTTTAAATCAAGAACATGGAGCAGGGCAGTGGTGGCGCATGCTTTTAATCCCAGCACTTGGGAGGCAGAGGCAGGTGGATTTCTGAGTTCAAGGCCAGCCTGGTCTACAGAGTGAGCTCCAGGACAGCCAGGGCTACACAGAGAAACCCCGTCTCAAAATAAATAAATAAATAAATAAATAAATAAATAAATAAATAAATAAATAAATAAAATCAAGGACATGACCAAAGGGCCTGAGAGCACTGGTTGCTCTTCCAGGTCCCGAGTTCGATTCCCAGCAACCACATGGTGGCTCATAACCATGTAAAATGAGATCTGATGCTCTTTTCTGGCCTGCAGGTATACATAATAAATAAATAAATCTTTAAAAAAAAGACCAAAGATGCCAAAACATCTTATGGAAAGATGGAGAGCAAAGGATGTGAGGCGGGCATAGATTTGGGGTCAGAGCCCTCAACCTGTAGGATATCTCATGTGGGCCACACATGGCTGGGTACCTGAGCTGCATTGACTTGGAGAAGATCAGCTGGAGCCCACTGTGGGAACGCTTGCTGGCTGACCAAAAATCCTGAAAGTTGATGATCCCATGATGAGGACTTTCTTGACAGACCCAGTAAAACTAGACTCAGGAAGGAAGTGGCGCTGGGCAGGCTCCTGCCTACCTGCCTGGGATGATGGTTTCCTCAGGAGCCTTGCCAGAGATTCCTTGCTCTGCACACACCCTGTGCTTTGCATGCGCAGCACGTGACATGCAGATTTCGGTAACTGCAGCAGTTCAGACAAAGTACACTGGACATCACAACAGTGCCTCTTCCTCCAACCACAGCTGACAAGCCCTGACCCACATGCCTAAGACCAACAGACCGCTATGACCAAGAAGTTTGGGCACACTTCCCCATTTGCCTTTCTCCCTGCCACAGCCTCTGTATGACATGTTCCCACTGAACACCCCCAAACACACACTCTACTCTTGGAGACTCTGATGTTTACAGTGGCCAAAGAAATGTACAAGCATTTTTAATGACCAGAGATACTGAATGGTACAGTAGAAGGACATACGTTGGCTGTCCCCTTCTGCCCGGTGCGTCGCCCTTGTCTGTTTCCAGTCTTCCCTAAACCCCTGCCATTTCATGCAGAGTCCTAGAGAACAAAGTATTCTGTCCCATTTGAAGGGTTAGCCCTGCAAAAGTGTGGGTCAGGACCTCACTCCTGTAGACGGGTGACTGGGATTTCATAGCCTGAACAGGTCATAGTGTATGTGTTCGCTCATGGGGATGCGTATATGGGTTTCCACCCTGTGGCTGCTGTGTGTGAATAGCCCTGCCCTGAGCAATTGTGGGCCAGTTTCTACTTGCGTATATGCCTGGGGCACCACTTCCGGGTCTTACCATAGCCCTGAGTTTAATTGTCCGATTAATCTAATCATGGGATTAGAGTCAATTTTGGGGCCTTTTTATCTTCTGAATGAGCTAGCATTTAAGGAATCTTTTTCAGCCACACAGGAAGCTGAAGTAGGAGCGAGCCTGGGCTATATACAATGGGACCAATTCTCAAAATAAGCAAAAGATCTTTGGTTTTACTTTGTGTCTTTTGACCTGGTGAGAGAGGTCTGGACCCTTCTTTTCTTGCTTTGGCTGCTAGTACAGCAGCTGGCTGTCCTTCCCCACTGCCCTGAGCAATACTGTTATTCATTTGGGCATTGCTGGCACAAGCTACGTCTTTTCCATGGTTTGCCTGGTGCTGAGGCTCCAGCTTTCTGTCAGTTGCTCTCTGCTTGGTCATCGCCCTTCTCGTGGGCGTCACCTTTTGCGAGCGTTTATTTTTGTGAGGGCCTTGCCAAGCTGAGGACAAGCAAGTCCAGGGCAGGGCTTGCCTGTGTTTCCTGGCAGGTATCAACTGTGATGTGCTTCTGGTCTTCCGAAACCAGGAGCCAGAAACTTATCCCCAGGCCTGGTTGGGAACTGGAAGTTAAATATTTACCGGGCACAAATTCTAGGCACTTAATTCCCTGTGTCCATACTAAGGTGAGTGGATATGCTGTCTGGGCAGCACTATTCAACTGCCCCGGGGGCACAGCTTTCTCGTTGCAGATTTCTGATGGGTACCTGGAGGCAGAGTGTCTGCCCAGGGTCACACAGGGCGTGGACAGCTTTCTGGGAGACATAGGCAAAGCAAACCAGGTCAGGACATGGTAGGAAAGACAGAACGGGACACGACGTCAGAGACACAAGGCCAAGAAGATAGCAGGTTTCCCCAAGAGCTCCCGACTACAGAAGTGGATGGTCACCAAAGGCCTGTGGTCAGCAAACACCATTCCTTCTCTGTAGAAGCCTTCTTCTCCACCTGCCCAACTGTACATCTGTAGGATGCTTCTGGAATCTCATTGAGAGTGAGTGTGCTCATTGGTGCCAGGTCAGGGTTCCCTTCAGCCTTCAAGCCCAGGTTAGGGTGCTCCTCCAGTGCCCCAAACCCCAGATCAAGGGTCCTCTTTAAATGCTCTCAGCCCCAGGTTAGAGTGCTCCCCAGCCCTTAGCCCCAGGTTAGAGTGCTCCCCAGCCCTCAGCCCCAGGCTAGAGTGCTCATCAGACCTCAGCCCCAGGCTAGAGTGCTCCCCAGCCCTCAGCTCCAGGTCTGGGTGCTCCTTGGCTCCTAATCTCAACTTTGGAATACTCCTCTGCACATCAGATCAGGGTAATACTCAGGTGCCCCAGCCTCAAGTTAGGGCATTCTTCAAGGGCCTACAGACTCAGCTCCTCCTCATAGCCTGCTCAAGAACAGAATCAGCCATCTACAGGCCCCTGTGACTTTCAGGCCCTGTGTCTACCTGAAGATAGACAGGCTCTTTGTAGAAGAGAATAGGTCAGTGGGGCTGTGGTAGACAGCCTGGGTCAAGGAGGCCATGACTGGCATGGGACAGGGAGGGGATAAGGGATTGTCTGAATCCAGTTCTCTCTATAGCCAAGCCTAATGCCTGATATGGTGCTTCCATTGGACAACTATGTGATCCAGGTAGTTTTTATTGGGAGATTCGTTGATACTGAGGGTGACCCACAGGTTGGATCTTAGGTTTGTATCACAGTGAATTTACACAGGACTTCATTCAGAACTTCCTGAGGAAGTGTGAGTTGGGGGGGGAGGGGAGAGGGGCTTTGGCGTGGCCAAGCTGGAATGACCTCCATGGCCTGACCAAGGGGCGTGGTATGGTTCTGTGGAGCCAGCTGGGAGTGGAGGAGTGTGGTCAGTCCCTGTTGCAGAGATTGGACTGGCAGCAAGCGATGGATACATGAGGACCTAAGCCCAAGCTGCGGACACCAGGACAGCTATCGTAGCACATCTTCGTCACCAGAGGAAGATCTGTAAAGCTGATGGGAGACCCTGGGGGATAAGAGAAACCATGGTGCTTTCTGAAGCTCTGAGCTTCCCAAACCTCTATCACACCAGCTCTCACTGTACTGAGGGCTATCTGCAAGGACTGAAAGACCCGGCTTGGTCCCTATCCCAGGCAGAGGCTGCCAGACGCATTCCTACTGTGTTCTTGATCTGCTAGGCTCTGGGGTCTGGGCTCTGCCTGCCCAGTGAGCTAGCTCTTTGTTCAAGAAGGGCGTGTCCGGTCCATCCCTCCCATCACACTCACGGGTGGCAATGATGACACAGTGGGTGGAGTTCCTTGGGCAGTCAGACCGGCGGGAGCATCCTCCAAATCCCTTGCACAGGTGGCATCGCAGGCCCCGTGTTACAGCTACAGACAGAGGGAGACAGGGGCAGCCGGTGAGCACCTCCTGCACAGGATGCCACCTGCTCTGGTACCCAGCACCCAGCTTCCACATCCTCAAGCAGGCCCCATAGCTCTGCAGCCCGGCCTCCCTCGATGGGACTTGCACCTCGAGACCTTGGAAGAAGGGCCGAGGGAAACCCTGATGCTCAGCCTACCACTGCGTGAGAGGCAATGGTCATTGGAGCCAGCTGGTCTGTGTTCCAGCCCAGAGTACCAAGGGCTGGATGGAGCAGAGGTGGACCTCCTGGGGAAGAGGAGGATAGGTTCCAGTTCCTGAAGACCAGAGATGGAGAGGGATGGGGGGGGGGGGGCTGGGACTTTAGCCATGCCCTCCTTTACCTCCAAGTACCTGAGGAAAAAAATCAGTTCTAGCCCTGGGGGGTCTCGGTTCTATGGCTTAAGATGATGGGACCTTTATCCAGTTGGCAAGGAATCCAGGGCAAGGCCAGGCAGAAGGAAGGCGGGAGCCTTCTGAGTTCCACTGGCCATTTTCCTGGCAAATCCTAGATCACAGGTCTTACATCCAGCCCAGGGACCCCCAGACAGGCCAGCGAGTGGCCTACCCTGCTCTCTCTTGCTTTCTCTGGGTTCCCTTTTCTGTCTCCCTACCTCTCCCTGTCCTCTCTGCAGCTTTCTCCCTCTCTCTTCCTTAAGCTTTCTTCCTTGGATCCCAAAGTTCCAAACTGCATGCCCAGACCTGGGTATTCTCCGTGACCACTCAAGCTCCTGCACACGGGCTCTGTACAAGTCCTGAGCTGACACACCAAATAGGGAAGCTCCTAGGGGAAGTCCCATCCTACCTGGGCCACTGAGGAGTGTCTGGGACAGGAAACTGGATCCTCCCTGGGGCTCCTACTACAGCCACACCTCTACCAGACCTCACATGTAAGTTTGCTGGTCCATCGTGACTAGTCCCAGAGGTCTTCATCCTATGTACTAGAGAGCAGGTGGACAGACAGCAAGTCCCTACCGCAGCAAGGTCCCCACCGTATGTATGCCTGGGCTGTTTGCCAGCCCCTATCAAACAGCCATGGCTGAGACTCTGCACAAAAAGGTAGCAACAGAAGCCAAAAAGTCTGTAGCTTGCCCTCCGGACGTTAGACACTAAACAGACTGAACATGGGTTCCTTGCACAGTGAAAGGCATAGACAGTAGCTGACTGAGGGGCAGGTGGTTGAGGCACCAAATGGGACAGGAAAGGTGCTGGGAAGAATTGGACTGGCATCAACTCCCACTTCTCTTCCTCTCCATGCCTCCTAGCTTTGCCCAGGCTCAGCCTTCCATCATCCATGTGGCATAATCAAGCCCCGTCTCACAGGCCATCTCTTCCCGTGGAGCTTCTCAGCTCTGGCACAGAGATCCTCCTTGGATACAGCTGGCCTTGTTGTGTTCGTCCTTAAGGCCGTCTCCCTACTCTTATTCACTAGGGTTCTGGAAATGAATGGGGATCCCTTCCCACTCTCCAGTGCCCCCCCCCCCCGCCCCAAGCATCTGTCACACTGGACCCTGCTTCACCGATGAGGCTCAAGAGATGTTTAGAGAATAAACGATCGAATGAGCTCTAGGACAGGGGCAGGAGCTGGGTCATTAAGAAAATGAATAGCTGTCCTTCTTGGGGTCTTTGTGTCATCAAGGAAGCCAGGAAGGTTTAACTCTCAGAAGAAAATTGACTCTGGGCACAGAGGTAGGATCATAGAGACAGACCCTCAGGTAGGCAGAGAGAGAGGGTCTTGGAGAAGGTAGGAGGGACAATAGAACAAGCCTCAAGACAGCAGATTCCACTGGGTCCAATCCCACTGCAGCATTGCCAGGAACAGTTGACTCTCTCTGGTCTTATTTTCTCACTCTGGGATCAGCTGAGGGTGGAATCTCCCCTTCTCAGGCTATGTTGAGCCCTGAGGCTATGGCATTACCCATGGGTGGCAGATCAGGTACCCAGCGAAGACGTAGGACATGGAATACTGGGGGGGGGGGGGAAGAGAGAGAGAGAGAGAGAGAGAGAGAGAGAGAGAGAGAGAGAGAGAGAGAGAGTCTCCTTCCAACTTTGACATGGCCAGGCTTGAGGCCTTTTGTCTTGAGGGGTGGGAATGAAGGAAGAGCCTGGGAGGTCCCTGTGTAGAGGCTTGCCTCAGGCTCACAGATGGCTCCTGAGGTACTAGAGCCTTGGCTCAGATGGAGATGGCAACTGGCCTATGGCTGAGCACTCCCTCTGACACCTCAGCCCTGACAGAGATAAATGTCTCTAAACCTTGAGCTCAGGGCCATCAAAGTGGAGATGGTCTGTGCAGAAGACTCTGGGCAGCGCTTAGGAGGTCAGCAGTTCAGACTTCTTCAGGTCAGGGTCTCCATTAGGCCCAGTCCAAGAAGAGTGAATTCGAGTCAGAGATGTACACATGGACCTCCTATCCCACACCTCAGGTGGACCCCAAATGCTGGAGCATTCCCACCCATGATGGAAAACCAAGATTTTGCTAGGTAAGGTTTTCTGGGCGCTGGGGTTGGCTGAGTCTGGAGCACCGTTTGCTGATGGCAACTGTTTCCTTTGCTCAGGCATTGATCGGGGTTGGATATAGGAACCACTTGGACTCCATCAAAGGATGGCAAGGCCAGGGATAGACAATGATATCTGTGGCTGTCCCTGGGAGGCCATCGGCAGGCACTGGAGTGAAGGCATCCATTACGGGAGCTAGCTAGCCTGGAGGGTACAGAAGCTCAAGGGAACTGAACATCAACCAGATGAAACCACCCTGGGAAGGTGGAACAGACAGAATCTAAAGAAGGAGGTAAGAGGGTGCAAGGAGACAGTTGTGGCTGCAGAAGACAGATCTGCTGGGGCCCTGGGACTGGAGGGGGGCAAAGTAGCAGAGGTGTGTCATGCTTGTGAGTGCGCAAGGTTGCCTATGGGGTTTCGGATGCCTAGGGTTGGGTTTCAAACTGAGAAGTAAGCGTGCGGGTTGAGTGTTGTGGGGTCCAGAGAAGAGGGTTTAGAGATCTATGAAGGCCAGCAGCAGAGGGCAGAGGCTTGTAGATAGGGAGGGTTTGGGGGTCAAGGATGGGGAGAGGAGTAAGGAAAGGGGTACCCCAAAGGGTCAGCAGTGGCCCAGGCTGGAAAGACAGTGCTAGGTAGGGGCAGTAGGGAAGGCAGGCACATTCCTGACTCACCTAGCTCCATGCTCAGGACCACGGCCAGAAGGAACCAGAAGGGAAGCCTCATGTTCTCTGTGTCGAGGACGAGGCTTACTCCCTGGCCACCCCTTATACCTGCTTGTGGCTCCTACTCCACCCTCGCCTCCCACTGCTGCTGCCTCCCAGCCCTGAGTCACTTGGAACCCGGCTCAGATGGGAGCTGGCGGAGCTTGTTGCTATGTGGCCTTGGGGAGCCAGGTACAATTTCACAAGCCTTCTTCCCTCTTCCATGGAGTAGGGATGTGCCGAACATCAGGCCCAAGGCTCTCAAGGGTCTTGCGCAGGCTGGAAGCTCAGTACAGGTCCACCTCACCCTGCAGCCGCACAGAGGATATGGCACAGCAAGTAGTCCTCCGCTCCACCGGAAAGTGAGACCGGAGCTGGGACCAGGTGACACTGGGATGTCTTCCTCGGCAGCGCCTTCTGGATGGAGGATGGTGGCCAGGCTTTTGAGGAACCAGTTTCCTCATCTGCTAAGTCAGGCTTTGGTCATGTCCTGTCCCTCCCAGGACTAGGAGAGCCAGGAGAATCATGGCTGTACACGTGATACTGGGAATCAGGGGTGAGTGTTATCAATCAAGGGATTGTACTAGCATGGGACCAAGTGGCAGTAGGAGAGGAAGGCAAAGCCTTTAGTGTTAAAAAGATCCCAGATTGGGCTAAAGAGACAAAAGCAGTGGATTGCAGGGCAGAGGTCATTCTGTCAATAGGCTGGGGGAGAGGGGCTGAGGCCAGGCAAGGGACCCCACGTGTCTATGCTGGCTATCCAGGTGGCTTTGATTGACCTCCATTCTTTATGGGATTCCCCCAAACCTGGGGGTTGGACAGGGCAAAAGGTCAGAGATGCTGAGAGAGGAGCTACTAGAGTCAGACTCTCTTCCTGGGTATTAATTAATAAGGATGTGGGATCAGGAATCAGAAAGCCAGACGAAGGCAGAAGTAGCAGGTAGGGGGCTCCAGTTCAGTGTCTCCCACCCAGTTCCTCAGCCCACCCTCAGGCTTGTCAGTCCATGCATGGGAACTGGTGGGCCAGCCTCTTTCCACAGAATGGAGGTGACTTCTAGTGAACTCCAGGTATCCTGTTAATACTCCCTTGCCTTGGCTAGCTTGGGTACAAGGACAGGAACCAAAGACCTTAAGGGTCAGAAGGACCCACCAAACCAATCTGGATTCAGACAGGAGGGTATGAGAGAAAGAAAGACGCATGTCCTTCACTTGTTTATTATTCAATGGGGGACAGACATTGAAAGGGACTGCTCTGGGGTATAGGTGGATGGAGCTGGCCGGGGGAGGGAGATGTGTCGTAAAAGTGGATTTCATTTCCTTGCTGGGTGAGAGCCTGGGGTTGCAGAGACACAACCAAGGGAAGTGCCAGGCATCATGTGTCCATACATGCATCCTTTGGGGCCTCCTCTGTGCAGACCCCAGGCATAGGCCTCCAAGAGCCAGCTGAGAGGGTACTGGCACTGTCATTTCACCAATGAGATGGCTTGAGGAGCCCAGGTCACTCGATGCTGCGGGATGCCATGGTGCTTGCCAGGAAGTAACCACGCACCAAAGCAAAGGCACACCCCACTCCTGGAAATCTTTTGAGTTTCAGAATGTGAACTCACATGCTTGCCACAGAAGATGAAGGCACAGGTGCTCTGCGTCCTGCCCCCGTCTGCTTTGGGGGGAGCTAATCACAGAGACGGTGGCAGAGTATGACTCTCACGGGATAGCTTGTCTCTGGTGGACTAGACCAGCCCACCCCTCTCTGCTCTGAAGAACGCTTTGGCTTCATGCGCTGACCCAGCTTCTTCAAATCCTACAGAAGCACACACATTTGGTGCTGTCCCATCAAGTGGCCCCCTCTCCAGTGACTACCAAGAGGCTTCCAGATTGTAACTCAATAGATAACCGCTGCCGGCCACCCTGGACATCATCTGTGTTGAGTTGAGGGGCCATTGTTTACCAGTGTGAGACTACTCACGGGCTTGAGCCCTAGTCCCCGACAGCATTAGCCCTGACAAAGGCTAACGCTCCTTTACACTTCTCTCTACTACCTCATCCATTTTCCCCCTCTCTCTGTGTCTACACACAGGGCTGGACACCCCTGGCCTACCCCTCAGCCCCTCAAACCTCCAGTTCTGACATTTCAGGTTCATGGGCTCTTACAACACTGCACTCTGAAATTCTCTGGTTTATGAAGCCACTATCATCTTCAGGGGGCCCAGCCTCAAAGAACCCCAGCTGTTGGAGGAATACCCAGAGTTGAACGTGTTGGTTCTGGAAAGATGAATGGCCCAAGAAAACGAAGTGCCTCACTCCTCCGTGCTTCAGTGCCTTTACCTGTCAACAGGGCACAGTAATGACCACCTCAGACACTGCTGTGGAGTGTGCAGAGCCACCTGCAGTGGGCTAGACAGATGTTCATCGCCCCAGCCCAGACAGGATTCAGGAGAGGCCATCTGGGTCTGTTCCCCTAATCTGCATCCTCCACTGGCAGGCTTGGCCCTGTATTAATTGAGCACATTTGGGACTCTGTGCTAAGCACCAAGGACAGGCTAGCTAGGCACAGGGCTTCCTGTGCGGCTGAGTGGCAGTGTGGCCACTGTGGGGCCTATCTGGTCAGTGTCCCGACACAGATGAAAGAAGCTGCCCCCAACACCGCAGCACCTTCAGCGCTTCGCTTTGGGGCCACAGATAATCAAGCCTCTCCCACAGCACCCCCTTGTGGTAGGAGGGAGGACCTGATCTGGGTTTCCTCCCAGTTTTGGCTGAGGACGCCACCTAGCTGGGGACAATGAACTTGCACATGCAGGGTAACAGGATAATGTTTCACTACTGAGTCAAGGGCCTGCCTCTGACCCTCCTTGCCACAGGTCAGTCCCAATGTTTGTTGTTGTTGTTGTTGGTGGTGGTGGTGTTGGTGGTGGTGGTGTGTATGTTCCATGCGAGCTCAGGTGGGGGCAACACTGGCTTCCTCCTAGCATCCTGCCTGGGCCTCAGGGGACACCAAAGCCAGTGCTGCCTTTTGGGCTCTGTAGCCACTGCCTGGGTGCACATGTGCACGTGCGCTCCCTGCTCCCTTTTCCTGGCCAGCCCATCAGCAGGATGCCTTCCCCACCTGCCCAAATCCTCCAGTGGCTTATCCCCAGAGGAGGAAACTGAGGCAGAAAACCACATCAGTTCTAGCAGCAGACAGAGCTCAAGGTCTGCCTAGAACCGGGAGGAAGGTCCCCAGGATGGACCTTTGTGACCTGAGATCCCACCACTGGGAGGTCAGAATAAAACATTTGCGATGTGGTGACCAGCAGGATGTGATGACCCAAGGACTCTCCATGGGTAATCCCATTACATGGACATTGGCCAGCATCCTGACCCCTGAGTTAGGTCAGCGTCAGGGGGTTCCTCAGTGGCACGTGAGTTGGGGTACGAGTTAGAGAGCAGGGTAAGGCTCCCGGGGACAGCGACACGGCATGAAAGGCAGATCGGTGTCTCCCAAATCTGGGCTGGGTTCTCCCGAGACTTGGTACCCAGCAGTCTGCGGCCACAATAGACTTCACAGGCATTGTCACCTATCACTTGGGCTGGCTCCCTGTACACTTGTCTCCCGAGAATTTCCCAAGAGACTGAAGGATGTAGGAGCTGCCTACGGGACCTGGGAAACCGCCGGCTGAAGTCTGCTTCCCTGTCTTGGTCACCCTACTGTTCTGCTCTAACCTGCGTCTGATCCCTCCCTGCCATGCCCAGAATAACTGGCCAGTGCACAGGCCAGACAAAAATATGCATGAGTCATCTGCCCCCATGTCCCCGCCAGCCTCAAGGCCCAGCAGCCGGTGTGTGGATGAGGGACTGCAGTGGAGGTCAAGGGACCTGTTGAGCTGGGTCTAGAGGGATTTCAGAGGCCTATGGAAATGACGCCGTTGCTAGGAACCCTTGGCCAATGGCTATCCTGACATCAGGTCTGGCAGAGTTCCTCAGATAAGTGGAAATGACAAAGGGCTTCCTCACATGGCTTCCACATCAAGTTTTCTCTGGCAAGCCGTGCTGGACATGGAAGACAGCCCTGCTGAGTCTTTCTCTGCGTCTAGCCAGCTTGTTATTCCCAGCGCCCCCCCCCCCCTTTAGCAGACCCATCCTCTACTGGGTAGACTGAGGCAGGATCCTGATGCTATGAAGGTGGAGTTTGGCTACTAATTCTATGAAATGAGTGCTCCTTGATTTGAGTGATGACCCCTCCGCCATAAACAACACTCTTCCAGATGCCCCTGGTCCTGGGTAGAGGAGGAACCCAGTCTGCCCCACCCATGGGTGGGGCACATTACAGGTCCACACATCAGCCTTCTGAAAATGACCTTGGAGTGAGGTATCTGGATGCCATCAGTCCTTTTGTAGGTAGCCATGGGACCTCGTGGTGGCTGAGGAGTCTCAGAGGGAAGAGGGTTGGGTGGAGCGAATGGACAAGAGGGGAAAACTATGTTTTTTAAAGTGTTGCGTTTGAGTGGATCTGGCTTGGGGAACAGAGCTTTACAGCAAGCTCCAGAAGGTAGCTAGGAGTGCCGGGACCAGGGCCAAGGTCACCGGGGTAGCAAAGCCAGCACCGTTGCAGAGGTAGTACTGGCAACAGGAGGTGGCAGATGCGTGCTTGGAGTAGCCATCGTACACGGTTTCAAAGCAGCTGGGGACACAGGACTTCCTCACCTTCATCCTGTAAGGGGTGAAGTCTGTAGGGGACAGACACAAGGTTACAGTGAGAGGATCAGAACCTTGGATAGCTCAATCTTAGCTTGTCCACCAGGGCAAGTAGAAGCCTCCCTCCAGGATGCCAGACTCACAAGTTCGTGTGGTCATACAGTAGGTGGCTGTGGTTGGGCAGCGCATGGGTTTGAAGCAGTTGTCTCCATTGTAGGCACACACGTGGCACTCCAGAGCCTGGGCTGTGGACGAGGATGGGGATTAGGGAGCAGGAAGAAATCTTTTCCCTGCCAGTCAGACCCCAGCTGTCTCCAGGCAACCTCCCACTTCCACTGGGGGGGGGGGGAGGGAGGCAGATCAGGACATCCAGAAGGCGAGAGAATTCTGCCCAGTCTGCCCTCTCTCCACCTGCCTGTCCCAGGGTCAGGCTTCAAACGGGTCTCTCTAGCCTCTGTCCACCTTACCCACAGGCAGGCTCATCAGGGCCACCAGGAACATTGTGAGCAGGTGGGTCATGTCGGAGACGTGAGGGCAGTGCCGGAGTGAACAGGAGGATAGCAGCTGGTCCTGGATCCAGCTCAAGCCAGGGAAGAAGCAGGGCACAGGAGCTCTGCTTGAGCTCTCAGTCTCCTAGAGATGAAGCAGCCCTGCACAGCGGATGACAGAGATTTGTAATGACAGTTGGGCTGAAGCAGGCACAAGAGCCTCCCAGCTCAGTGGGAGTCACTGATTTCCAGTTACCTGGAGATGGGAGGAGGGAGTGGGATATGGAGCATTCCAACAGAAGACCAAAAGCAAGCAAAAAGTGAGGGTGGAGGGAGCTAAAGAAGGGGATGAACGGGCAACAGCGAAGAAAATCAGGAAGCCCCAGGGTCCTTGAATGCCAAACACAAAGAGAATCTCACCGGGGGGGGGTGTCTTTTATTTCAGGGGAGACTTGGCATGCAGTCTCTTCCTGGCAAAGCCCAGAGTGCAAGAGGCTCGCCAAAATAAGCCTGGAACCCAGGTTTGGACTCTTCATGGGGCAGGGGTCCTTCTCGCGCGTTTGCTCTCACTGCGTGAAGTCCTCCCAACCCCCGCGCGCAGTAAAGTGTAGAGTGCTGTGTGACTCCTTCGCCACAGGGGAAGGGGCTAGACGATGCTTGCCCAAGACAGAGCTCCATAGCTGGGTCTGGTGTTTGGGACTGTTGGAGGAGGATGTGAACTAATATTCTCCTCCTTGCCTATAGACTCGGGCCGGCCCCTGCTGTAGGGGTACCAAAATACCCTCCCGGGGGACAACCCATCCTTTATGACCCATTTCCCAGGTGCCAGCCCAGGATACTGAAGTCCTGAATCAGGCCAGGCCTGAGGCTCGACTGAGCCTGCCCCCTCTCGGGGAGCTCCGCCCGAAAGACTGCAGTCTTGTTTGGGTAGGACTCCCGGGGCGGGCTGGGTGCGGAGTGACCTCGCCCTTGCCCTTCACCACCACGATCCCTATCTTCATGGAAACTCACCCGTGGCCGCTCGCAGGTCCCTCCCGCTGTCTGACTGGGAATCTGTACACACTTCGTGCGGTGTTTGTACCGCATCGCAGGCAGATCAAGTAGCCTCCGCTGGGGCAACAGATCCGCAGTGCCTGCTCACGACTGGTCCCGCCCCCCCCCGCCCCCAGGACACAGGCTCCGCCCCGGAGACCGCTCAAACCCCGCCCCAGCTTGCCTTCCGTAGGCTCAGTCTCCGGGATAAACTTTCTGGTAATGGCCCTAGTGAGCAAATCCTGGGCATCGCTGGGCATCAGAATGCACCTACTCATGTGCAGATTCCCAGGAGCGACCCAGAGGAGAGTGTACACCTCCTGGACATTCTCCTCAGGTTTTGTCGTAGCTCTCCACAGACCAAACTGCACTGGGTGGGCATGCTGACTCTGGGAAGAGGCACCGCTTGGGCAAGGACCTCACTGCACCTTTGTCCTTACTTGGGATCCATAGCAACGCTTGCGAGCAAGCCTTAGAGGAAACCCCATGGCTCACAGGCAGTTCTTACCATCAAAAGTGTACCACCAAAAAATTTCTCTATGTAGCTAAAATTCATTTTGTTTTTATTGTGTTTCAAAAGCAGTCAAAATTTAATAGTTCTTCACGAATCCTCCTTTTTTTTTTTTTTTTCCTGTTGTGGGAGGAAGAAAATAAAATCTGTAGTAATAGCGAAGAGTGCATAGGGCACTCTTCCAGCAGGTGCATGCGCATATACATACAAGGGGCCTAAGAACTAAGACAAACACACCAGAGGAGTAGGAGCTGGGAGGTAGAGGCAGGTGGATTTCTGTGAGTTCAAGGCCAGCCTGGTTTACAAAGGAAGTTCCAGGGCAGCCAAGGCTCGTTACACAGAGGAACCCTGTCTTGAAAAAAAATAAAAATAAAAATAAAAACAACAGAGTCAAACAACCAGTACACTCTAGTCCCTGAGAAAACATACCTGTTCTTCCAAACCATCCACAAAGACCGTGTGGCAGTGTGCATAAATAAGAACGGCCCCCAAAGAGTCATACATTTGAATATTTGGTCCCTATTGCAGGCAGGGGGTGGGGACTAACAGGTGCGCTGTTTTTGGAGGAGGTGTGCAGGTAGATGGAGTTTCAATCCTGTATGTGTGGGGGGGATCAAGGCTGAGCTCTCTCCTGCCTCCGTGCCTTCGCTCCTCCACTCACGGGCTCCACCCTTCTGAAACGGGGAGCCAAAATTAAATGCTGTCTTGTATAAGCTGCCTTGATTGTGGTGTTTTGTCGCACCAATAGAAAAGTAATTCAGACAGACCATCAAGTAAATCTCAATACGTGCATGGGCAAGGCTCTGTACACACACACACACACACACACACACACCACACACACACACGTACACACACGCGCGGTGCACACACACACTCACACACAGGGTTGTGTGTAGATGGAGAGAATTCCCAGCTTTGCAGATCCTGCCATGGGCTGGCCAGCCTGGTCAGTGGAGGGATGAAGGTAGGTTAGACGAGGTCTATGAGCGCCAGAGAAGCTGTCCAGTGAGATCATGCAAGGGAAGTCAGAGCTGAGTTTGAGATGCCTGTAGACTTCAGGTGAGAAGACAGAGCTGGACTGGGAGGTTTGTCTGTTCTGTGGCCTCTTGCCAGCCGCAGATGTTGTTGTGTTCCATGGGAACACAACATATTATTGTGGCACACAACATATTATTTGTGGGCACACTGTACATTGTTGCTGTCTTCAGACAGACCAAAGGAGGGCATCAAATCCCATTGCAGATGGAGTATGTGGTTGCTGGGAATTGAACTCAGGACCTCTGGAAGAACAGTCGGCGCTCTTAACCGCTGAGCCGTCTCTCCAGCCCCCTTGAGCCCACTCTTTGATGGTGGCTATGTAACTTTCCCCTGCTAATTGAAACATGGAGGAGGGAGGCTTGTTGAGACTCCGGACATAGAGGGGGTTTACAAGGCTCAAGAAGTAAATACGGTTTCCTAGGTCTCAGGCAGCCCTGAAGCTCACAAGATTCATCAGCTCCGTCCCCCAGGCTTCTACAGGTGGAAGACAGGAGACTCTCTGTAAGGATGAACCTTTCATGAGCTGTCCCCCAGGCTGGGGTGGGAGCTTTCTTGATATGGCTGCCTTTGAGTTGCCCATGTCTGCAAGTGACCATTCACACACACTCCTTTACTCAGCCTCCAGTGGACCTGGATGAATTGTTCCTTTGCCATCAGTGCTATGTCTGGGGTTCATGTCTCACCAGAAGAGGACACACAACAGCTGTCCTTTACATGTCAGCTGTGGCAAGCCATCATAGACCCAGCTGATGACACTGGCTCTTTCTTCTATCCTGGAGCTAGGTCCTCTCTGGGCTTCCTGATTTCTGGGGTGGGGCCACATTCTTTCCGGTCTCCAGGGAGCTGTCAGGGGTCTTCATCACTAGCATTCCTATGCCTGACCGATAGTGGGGGGCACTTAGGAGTCACTTCCCTGCTCCCAGACTGTTTCCACACTTGGAAATGATTAGGGCTTCATCTTGGGCTCTCCTAGCCCTCTCTCCTCTAGCCTGACTCCCTCACTTCCCTCCTGACAGGTGTCTTCTGCCGCTCAACTCTGCTGACCACTAGGGGGCGCACTGGCACCAGGCTTGGCCCTCAGCTCCAGGTTTGGCAGTCCCAGAGAACAGCCACTACACAGCAGCCAATGCAGGGTGTCTCCCGTGACTGTGACTCTTGGAAAGTTTCCTAATTTCTTGGGTTGGGGCACGTTCCTCCTTGCCTTTCCCTCCATCTCTCTTGCTCATGGTAGATGAATGTCCTACAGTGTCTGGTAGACAGGGTGGTGGCTCTAGAGCAGACCAGCTTCCACTATAGACAATGGTGGCTGGGTGTGGGAGTCTGTGTAAAATATCCCAGGCTCAGCAGATCCAGTCAGCACCTTGCTCTACATGAGGAGGGGCCCAGAGAAAGAGACTCGCTGGGCGGAGGTAACAGGGTTCACCCCAGACCAAGCAGTTGCTTACCTAGGCCTTGAGGCTTAGTGGCTTGGGGAGTTTTGATCATACGCCAACTCTCACAGCCCTCTTTTGGAAGCAGGGTGTTTAGTCTTCTTTAAGGATCAGGGTGTAAGTGCATAAAGAGAAGAGGGACCCTCACTATACCTCTGTCATCTGCAAAGGGCAGGGTTTGTCATACAGGCTCACCTTCGTGGAACGGGCTAGCCTGCTTAGCAGCAAGGAGGACGGCATGTTTGGGTTTCTGCTGAATACCTGTCCTTTATCCAACCACACAGTCTCACCCCATTCAGGAAACTACAGAAATCCAAGTAGCACCCAGGGGCCTAGGCGGCAGCAGGAACCTATTTCATGGGAAAGCAAGCAGTGGGCCTAGATAGACGGTCTCTAGGGCTGAACTCTGCTTAGGGCCCTTCTAGTCTGCATCTCGTCAGCTGGTACTGAGGCACACCTCCCACCCCAACATACACATCTGGAAGAGTCCCTAAGGAATGAGTGAGGTCAACCTGGTAGCTGGACTCACCTTAGACCTTGGCTATGTGCAGTGCCCTCGAAACTCTATGAGGAAGCTTGGGGAAACAGGATCTCAGGGTTGAGGCCTGGGTACATTGTCCTTCCTCCCCACATGGGACTTGGGGAGAGTTTTCCCCTTCCAGGACGGAGATGCCTTTCAGGTCCGGTGCCAGGCGCTACTGCACGCTGCCCAGGCTTGTCCAGGGTAACATGTACCAGAAAACCTACTGTCACACTCATGACTCCACACAGTCACAGTAGTGTTAGATCATTTATTTCCAAGTAGAAAAATAACTGGAACAAGTACAAAATCAGAGGGGAGGAAGCATGTCTGTCCCCATCTTCCATGCTGGGACACAGGCCACTTCTTCCTGTCCTGGGGGAGGTACTGTGCTATATATGACATCGGCTCTTGGTGCCCACCAGGACCCAGCCCCAGCCTTGAAGGGCAACCCCAGCCTTAGCTCCCGGTGCCTCCATCATGGTCAAAGGATGGTCCATGGGGACCCTGAGGACTAGAAGGGAAGGGGCAAGAGAAATTCCAAGCAGTGCATTACAGGCAAAGAGCCATAACAGAGAGCAGGCCGAGGCTCGTTGCCAGGCCCAGGGTGACACTGCTGAGCAGGGCACGTCCAGGTGCAGCACTGACCAACCTCTCGTTGCACAGGTCACTCTGGCAGCATTGCGTGACCTCGGAACCGCTGCTGACATGGCCCTGCTGGCTGTAGTCGGAGGTGCATGTGCTTGCACACTCTTTCCTCACCAGGTTCCCACTCAGAGGTTCCACTGCACACAGGAGGGAAAAGCGGCATCAGGCCTGGCTTAGTGCACCCTGGCCCCCCATCCGAGCTTCACCCCCTCTTGACCACCACTTTCACCATGACTGGCCCATTCCCGGGATCAAACCTAGGGCTGATCTCTTGGCCCTGAGGGACTTGGGCTGCCACTCACCTGAGGTGACGGTTTTGCAGAAGTAGAAGTTGGACGGGCAGACCTGAGGGTTCTTACAGTCGGCACTGTTAGTGCACACGTGACATCGAAGGGCCCTGGCTGAAGGAGGAGGGTTATTGAGTCAGTCAAGTAAAGGTCTTTGCCACAACAGAGCCTTCGGAATTTGTCACCCTAGCCCCTGCCCCAGACACCACAAAGCTCGTGTCTGTGTTTGGGTCAGAGGGTGTCTAGATATCCCTTAAAGCCCTAGAGAGGATGTTCTAGCCAGTGCAGAGAGACTTTTCAAGGCACTCAGGAGATTTCTGGTCTTTGCTAAGTGTCCCCCATCCCGAAGGTCTGAATTCTGAAGAGCCTGGAGAAAGAGGGTCTTGACCACCCTGGTGTTACCCAGGACAGATAAGAGGTGGCAAAGGCAGTAAGGGAAAACTCTCAAGATATCTGCAGCTCTCCTCTCTCTCAAAACGCCCCTTTCCTAAGAGTTAGTGCTAAAATTGCCTGATTCTGAAACAGTGTGAGTTTAAGATCCGGGGAGTTAAGATGTCAAACTCGTTTTGTTTTAAATGTCAAGAGACAAGCACCCCTCAACATAAGCCTAAATTCCCATCTTCCCTCATTTGATGACATCCCCGTCAAGCCCAGCCTGCCTAGGGATGAGTGTCTAGTATCCAGACAAAGCTACCCACCCATCCCTTCCCAGTCCCCAAGGGCAGCAGCTCACCTGGGCTAGTGGCCACAGCCAAGGTAAGGAGGATGAGCAGAGCTGTCTTCATCCTAAACATCCTCTGGGAAGAGTGGGGACCCTTTCTCTCCCCAGATCTTATAGATGGGAGAGGAGCTGTGGGAGGAGTGAGGGCAGCATGCAAATCAGGTCCACCCCACCCTTCCTGGCCCCATGCCAAACAGCCCAGAACAGGCCTGGCTTCTGCCACCTGGAGGGAGCCCTGCAGCCTTCCTGAGCAGGGCTGGCTGTGATCGGAAGCCTAGCAGACCATTCTGGTTCTTGCTCCTGACTCTGGATGCTGTTGAGGCTCCATCCCTCCTGCTGTGGTCTCTGCCCCTGCTCTCTGGCTCTCCGTTTCCTTGTGGATTGCCGGTACCTGGGTCACCTCGTCTTTGCCTTCAGTCACAGCCTGTGCTGGAAGGCCTCAATACCTGTAGGTTGGGAGGCACAGAGCACCTTCCTCTGCTCTGGGCTCAGTGCATCGTTGACCCAGTGGGGACTTGGATCAAGGACCCAACCCCAGGGGAAACAAATGATCCTTGTGGAGGTGACTGCTACGTCAGGGGAGAGAAGTGAGAGTCTCTCTGTGTGCTGGGTATGGCCAGGTTAGGGTTATGAAGATCCCAGACCATGGCAACTTGGCGCCATCCCAGGAAACGGTAGGGCCAGAGTAGGACGGGATCATCCGAGAAGCAACAAGCTCTGGAGGCTTCTCATTGCTGTGCAGATGTGAGTTTTCCTCCATCCATTCCCTCACATCTTCCCTCTGCTTGGGCCTCAGGCCCCACTTCCATTGAGCCCTTGCCCACAACCCTCCCATGATGGTAATGAGGACAGTGCCATTCTCCCACCTTGTTACTATGGTCTGTGTGTCTCTGCTGTGCTCCTCTGTGTCTGAGAGCTCCTCCCACTGACCATCAGAACCAGGCAGGTGCTGATGAAGGTCTCTGTCATGGCCCTGAGCCCCACTTATGTTCTCTTTGCATGCATAAGAGATATTCTTTGTCCTATGACTCTAGTTCTTAGTGGAAAGGTAACTAACTCCTAGCTGCTGATCCTGTCTGCTCCTCAGGGGGTTAGACTGGGTGAGCCCTATAGAATCTTCCTTCTGCTCTTGTCCTGGAGGTTCAGGCTATCAGCAATGGCCTAGGGACAAAGATTAGTGTTGGACCTGTCCCACTAGTGTCCTGAAAAGTGGATGAACAAGCACCAAGGATGGGCAGGTCAGAACCTGCTTCAGGGATGGTTGGCCTAGGTCCTTGGAGCCCTATAGACCTTTGGGCCAACCATCTATGGGCTCCGGACTCGTGTCCCCTCCTCTCTGCTTTCCCCTGAGCTACCTGGCTCCTGAGCTGAATCAAGTGAGGTAAAGCTATGGCTACTTGTTGGGGTTAGCAAACAAGTGTCCTTAGAACTCCCATGTGGTTCTTCTTGGTAGGACTTGGCAAATCTGGAAGTGACTTGGATAAGAGCCCCTGGAGAAGGCCCATCTCTGTCCCATGCCGTCCCCTGTTTTGCTAGGTAATATCTGCCTCCCCTGGATTTGCTTACGGCAGCTGGAAGGCCACAGGAAAGGCCTGAAATTCAGGGTCCTTGCTTCCTTGGAAAGGCCCACGCAGCTCCAGCCCCTCTTCCCGGAATACATCAGACATAGGGAGAGTGGGTGGGCAGAGGGATAGGAGGGTGGCTCTGAGCCTTGGGAACAGAACTTGGGACTCCATGACAGGGCGGTGACAGAGGCAAACAGGAGAAGATGAGTCACTGGAAAACAACTGGAAAAACAGGCTTGGAGCTTCTCTTGGGCTCAGCGGAGTTCTGGGGTCTGGGAATGAAGGGCAGACAAGAAGTGGGGAGTCTGGGCCTGAGATTGAGAGAAGGGTTCAACAGGCTTCCCACTCACACCCTGGGTAGGAGGAGGTATCTGTGTGCTTGCTTGCTCCCAAGGACTTCAGCCTTCATGATGGGCCTTGGATCTGTGAGGTCCACATCCGTGGTGGGAAGGGTCTTTGTCCTTGGAAAATCTGCTTGGAGGATGTGCCAGCTACCTGTTCCCAGCAGGGTTCCATAGAAGTATAAAAGAGCCACACACTCAATTTGCCCTTAGAAGACTGTGTGATTCAGGTGGCAGAAGCACTCAACAAGGGTCCTGTTGGAGGTGGCCAGGCTGGAACTTGGAGGAGGTTCTAGATGGGCACAGGCACCCTCAGTTCCCTCACTGTCTGTTTTCCGTAACCCACTTCATGCAGAGCCACTGCTTTGAGAACATGGGGCCTCTCCGTCCTGGTTCACAGCTCCCGTGTCTGGCTGGGGCTGAGATCTAATTTCCACCTTGGAGATGTTGACAGAAGAATATTGCCCAGGAAGTGGGGTGAGTGGGGCACGGGGCAGGGACCACTCTCGTCTGCCCCTTAGACTTGGCTGTTTCCTAACCTCAGCAGGGCTGGCCAGGAAGTTGAGAGACAAGACTGGGCTTCTGTCTGGATCAGAGGTCACCCTGCTCATGTCTCTCCCCCTTGCATTTATTAGCTGAGACACAGACTCGGAAGAAAGGCATATGGGTGAAGAAAGAGCAACAGAACACCACAGTCCTGAAAGTCCAGTCCAGGGCTCTTTCCTGGCCTGAAGAGGGCACTCAGTAGACAGGTCAGACCCCTAGGCTGAAGGTATTCAAACACCTTGGGGTATAAGGTGTAAGCACACTCCAGGATCTCCCCAAAGCCACCCTGTACTTCAAAGAAATTCATTCATTCATTCATTCATTCATTCATTCATTCATTCACTCACCCACTCATTTATTCATAATACTTTGTAAGGACCTACTGTACTCTAGTCACTACTTGTGTAAGGGACACTGGGAGAGGAGAGAGGCAGGGCACAGTCCTGTGCCACAGACTAGTAGGAGAGAGGGACACAGATATCATTGCTCTGTGTAGTGCACTGAATGAGTAGGGCAACTAGAGAGGTGGGGGGCTGGAGCACTCGGAGGACTGACTGACCTATGTAGATCTGTCTAAGCTGGGACCTGAGGTTGGTGCCCATCAGCTGGTGGAGGGGACACTAGGCAAGGGCCCCAGAGTCTTGGCTTCCCACGCCACACCCTAGTGCTAGCTCTTTTTCTGCAAGGTTATGTAAATGCCCGGTGAGTCAGGCAACAGAACGAGGAGTGTTTCCCTGGGGCCCCTCCTGTCCTTAATCACACAGGTAGAGCCTCAGATGACACAGAGATAGGCAGAAAGAACCCTTGTCAGCATCACTCAGGAAAAGGAGCCATCGCTTGGTCGCTTTCACTCCACAGCCCTTTCTCCTGGCACAGGAGTAACCCTGTGCATGGAGCCACAAACCTAGACACGGGTACTGCTTACTTGTCTGGCGCCTGGCATAACCTTCACACACCTTAAATTATTCTCAGGGGCCCTGGCCACCACCACCAATTCGCTAGAGGCACCTTCTCCCGCCATTCGTCTGTCAACCATCCATCCATGAGCCAGTCATGTATCCGTGTACATGTTCATTCACCCATCCATTTTCCATTACCTGTTTATTATTTATTCATTCACCATCTACCAGTCAATCATCTAACTCTGTCCATCCATCTGTCTATTTACTGTCAACCTATCATTCACGCACCCTCTATTTTCTACCCATTCACTCACTTACCCATCCCTCAATCAGTTTATCTATCCATTTATCAATCTATCATTCAACCGTCTCCTATTATCCACTTACTTGATAATCTACTTACCAGTCCATCCATCCATCCATCCATCCATCCATCCATCCATCCATTCACTTACTCATCTGTCCACCCATTCAGTCATCCACCTATCCTTCACCCACCTATCAAACTACCCATTTGCCCATCTGTCCAGTTATCTACTCACCCTTCCACCCACTCATCTACCCACCCATCTTCTATTTACCTATCTGTCCATCTATCCATTCATCCATTCGTCTGTCTGCCTGTCCACCTATCCCGTACATATGATTTGCAGAGTATCATCCGTGCTTATGCCTCCATGCTGGACACACGGGAAAACAGATGTACACAAGGCACACACGGAGCTCAGATTTTCAGGACATCCAGTAGAGATTGCAAAGTGAGTTTCGAGACATCAAGTATGAACAAGACAAGTAGGTTAGGACAGCAGGGGGAGTGATGGAGGCTTGCTGGGTTGAGTGGTCCAGGAAGTCAGTGGGCCATATTTTGTTAGCAATGAGGACAGACTTGGGATGAGGTCAGTTGTAAGATTAAGTAATGTGATGCCTCCCTTAGTCATAATATTAGTATGGGTGATTACATGAGTGCTAGCCAGTTTCTCATCTGCGCCCCAACCCCAAGATGAGGTCTTGACAATCCCTATGATACTTCCAGGACTTTTGAGTGAATTCCTACCCCACCCGTCAGCCCCTCCCCTATGACTCAGTGCAGATTTGCTCTCAGAGGAGTCTCATTGAGGTCTTAGCCTATCCCAGGAAAGAGCTACTCGATCTGCAGCATCTCTGCCATCCAGGCCTTCATCCTTAGCCTATGACCTCCACTGATGGTATCTGTTGTTAGGAGACTAAAAGTTACACTAGGAGAGAAAGCTGAGATTGTTAGGGATGGGAGTCAAAGTTGGCAAGACTGAGGGTGGCAGCTCAGGAGCCTGTGACACACGGGTAACTTAGGGGATAGGAGAGAACTTGGGGAAAACAACTCCAGTTCTACCCTGAAGGGAAAGGAATGTCTTCCCCCACACTGCTGCCCTATTGACCTGCCTGTCATTAGTGCTACCCTTGGAGACGGTGGCTGTCCTCACATGGCTGGGATGGGAGGCTGGACTCTGCTCCTTCATCCTCAGGTGGCTGAGGGTGGATCAGGAGGCTCGGCCAAGTGCCCTCAGGATCCCACTTTGACGCTAGATCCAGGGCAAGGGTGTGTTGCTCGTGGGGAGTTTGTGTGGTGCTGTAGTCTTCTCTGGGTGTGGGGACAGCCTCAGGACAGGGAGGAGGGTCCTAAGCTCCCCTGCCAGGGAGCTCCCAAGGAGCATGCTGTCTGCACCCAGAGTTACCTAAGAGGGAGGAATGGGCAGGTCCTTGGAGTGCAGAGACACCAGTGCCCAGAGTAGAGGAGGCCTATCATATAAGAGATCAGGTCAGATGGCCGGCTGGGGAGATGGAAAGAATTAGACAGAACTTCTCACTGGCTGTCACACTGGGCTTAATCCCAGGGCTAGTCTTCCATTTCTGGCTGCACTAGGACCAGCCTTAGCCCTGGAGAGTTCTAGTTGCCTCTTTCCCACCCTGGCCTCCGTTGAGCACCTAGGGGAGACAGTGCCTCAGTGGTTCCTTGTGTGTGCCAACCTCTTCCAGTTACACCCTCTGCAGGCCCTGGGGGCTCCTACCTGGCTCTCTCTACCTCTCAGCCAACCCCATGACCCTCAAGTTTGAAGGCTATGGCTATGTCTCCCACCCCATTATCTTCAAATCACCTCTTTCCTAGAGCCAAGGCCTTGACCCTAGACATGGCTGGACGGCATCCCTTTTCTGATGACCTGGGTGCTCTTAGGACCAACTCCAGTCTCCCTACCTTATCCTCCCAGCCTCCCATCCATCTATTTGCTCATCTACCTATCCTTTACCCACCATCCATCCTCCATCCACCCACGCATCCTCCCGTGGATCTATGCATCCATTTGCCCTGTTATCTACTCACCCTTCCACCCACTCATGCATCTACCCATCATCTGAATATCCACCTGTCCGTCTACATCTGGCCCACTGGCTCTTCCTGGACCACCCAACCCAGCACAGCCCCCACCACTCAACCTGCTGTCCTCACCTATTTGTCTTCATGGGCCTTGTTTATATTTGATGTCTCGAAACTCACTTTGCTGCCCTAACTGAATGGTGTCCTGAGAATCTGATCCTACCTCGGCTGGCCACTCCACTTCCCACTGCCCCCTTCTCGGGGGCTCTACACTCTTAGCTCCTGCAGGCCCCTCAAGCCACCTCTCCAAGCTTTGCATGTGCTATGCCACTGTGGGTCAGGAGCCCTGGTACTTTCCCATGACAGTCAGAATCAATCTCTCTCTCTCTCTCTCTCTCTCTCTCTCTCTCTCTCTCTCTCTGTAGGCCTCTGCTTTGGCAACCTCAAATGAACGTGGATTTGCAGCTGTGCTGGCAGTTAGCATCTCTTGCCACAGGGCAGGGTGAGTCTGTTGTCATTAAGGGATCCAAATGTGGTAGGAGGCCTGGTTTTGGGAGGCTCCCTGAGTGTATTGACTGCAGGTGTGTGGTTGCCCTGAGAAGCGGAGAGAGTTCAGGCTGCCTACATCATCTACCTCCCTAGGAGCTGTAGAGGTTGGTTGGAGGGTATTCTAGAAAGTTCTGTGTACCACCACTTCCTCTTCTGAGACAAAGAAGGGCTTTTAGCTTGGCCACAACCTGTCCCCCTGCCCTGCCCGACTTTTGAAAATAGAACCCGGGGAGGAGACAGTTGCAACCACACAATGGGGACTGGCCCATCTGGTTAGACTGTGGGAGAGTTGGTCAGACAGGAGAGGGCCTGATGTTCCTGGATGGCTGCCTCAAAGCTCTGGGTCCCAGACTCCAGAGAAGTGGGCTAGCTACTCAGGGAAGGCATACCTAAGAGATGCAGGGGCTGAGGTAGGTCCAGGTTTCAAGGGGCCTTGCTCAGCACCCTCAGGTCATTCAGTGCTCTCAGCTCTCCACAACTGCAGGTATGTGGCAAGGTGAGAGCCCCCTCCACTGTCCTAGTGCGCTGCTCCAGAGAGCCTGTGCTCCAGATCGTTAGCAGTGCATGGTTCTGACTTAGGCAGTCTCTGAGGACATTGTGAGGCAGGACACTTGAGTCTAGACACTAAGGGACTGTGGCCCTGTGATGTTAGGAGGCGTCTTCTGGAACTCGTGAAAACATACAGCGAGGTAGTAAGGTAGGAACGAGAGGGTGTGTCCTGGCTCCATTGCCTAGGGTTGCAGCAGGCAAGGGAAGGGATGCTGAGTGGAGGGCCAAGTACCATTCTCCCAGTAGAGGAAAACACCACCTGGGAAGGCTCTGTGCCAAGCCCAGGCAGTGGAAATCATCCCTGNTAGGCAGATAGGACAACCACTGTCACTTACCTGTCCTGGATGCTTGTTCTTGCCTTCCAGAAATATAAGGAACAGAGTTTTGCACTAGGCAAATCCTGTATCTCCGAACTCTATCGCCAGCCTCAGATGTAAAGAGTAAAGAATTAGGGAACAGTGAAGAGACATGTCTTTTAGCCTCTGGGCAAGAAGCAGAAGAACAGGGTGAGGACCTGGGGCTGGGTAGGTAAGCTAGCAGGGCACACAGCTCTCAGAGGTCTGGAGACAGGGAAAATTCTGGGGTACAAGCTCCAAACCTGAGCAAGCTCCTATGCTGCCCCGTATGAGACAGAGCAGGCTCTCCCGATACTGGAGCACTGGACAGGTATGATCGTGTTAAATGTCAACTTGAAAGGATCGACACTCACGTGGGAGACGAGACTCCAGCCATATCCATGAAGGATTATCCTGATTGTGTTATTTGAGGTGAGCAGACCCACCATGGCTGGGATCCCAAATTGTAGAAGTGGGGAAAAGAAAACTGACCAGGCTGCAGGAGGGTTCTGGAGTTAAGAGCACTGGCTACTCATCCAGACGAGCCTGGTTTGGATTCTAGCACGCACATGGCAGCTCACAACCATCTGTAGCTCCAGTTCCAAGGGATCTGACACTCTTTTTCTGACCTTCCTGGGTCCCAGGCCACATATGTGGTATGCAAATATGCATGCAGAGAAAACACTAATATCCATAAAAAGAAACTATTTTCAAAGGGAACTGGGCAGCAGGCGTGTGCTTCTCTGTCTTTCTGGACTGTGGACGCAGTGTGATCCAATGCTTCAGGTCCTGGCTGCCCTGACTTCTTCACCGTGATGAACTGGACCTTGAAGGGTGAGGCTAAATAAACTTTCTCTCCAGCTGTTTTTGTCAGAGTGTTTTATTACAGCGACGACAGGGAAAGACAGCAGGGGTAGGGAATAAATCACTCCAGACTCGAAGGGCTCTGGCTCTGCCCCTCAAGAAGAGCCCCCCCCCCCCAAGGAGATGTGGCTTTGAGTGGCCTCGGAGTACTGGTGACTGTTCAGAAAGCTGAGGGTTTGCTGTGCCACCAACACAAAAGTATGGACTTTTGGGGACCCGGGCACACTGTGACAGATGCGAGCACCTCACTAGTTAGCAGCACTGAGGACATCATAGCTCGGAAGAGCTCTCAGGAGGAAACCTTCTAAGTTGGGGTGTGATAGAAGTCTGTTTCCTCTATTTTGGCCAATGGGATCTAGTACAGACACAGGAGGCCTGAGTCCAAGGCAGAGGCACCACTCCCGCACCTGGGCTTATTAGTGCATTGAGAATTTCACTTGGCCCTGTCTCATGGCCACCTGCCTGTCTCTGAGGATGAAGTTGACCAACAACCAGAAATGCCCAAGACCCAACACCTCAGACCAAGCAGACTTAAGCATGTATTATTCTCCTAGGACCGCGCTGGGGAAGGGGTGGCGGGATGTTGCTGCCAGGGAGACAAAGCAGGTTTCTCCATGCCCAGGGAGGACGGATACCCATTCCAGTTCCTGACACAAAGCCCAAGATGATCTGCCTTACCCCTACACATACACATACTATGGGAAGTCAGGGGATCTTTTAAAAGCTGATGTTCAGTTAGACAGTGCCCAAATCTTACAATCATGCCATATGCCAGGGTCACTTCACACATAGAAGAGGCCCAGGGATCCAGATGGCCAACATATAGCATCCTTTCAGAGAGAGGAGGGGGTAGTACAAATGCCAAGCCTAAGGTTGAGGGTGGAGGGAGTTGCGGGAAACATCAGCTCTTCCTACTGAAGGCAGCTAGCCAGGGACTCCCAGGACTCTGAAGATCTCATAGAGGTGAGGGTCTTGGGGAGGTGTGTCCTTGTGCCCTCTTGGAAGATTTCCTGAGGCAGGAGAGCTAGGCTCTGGGGCAGGAGCCTTTAGGACAGGTGTCATTAACTTTCTTTCTGTGAAAGAAGGGAAGATTGAATGTGTCTTGGGGTTAATGGTGTGTGTGTGAGAGAGAGAGTAACAGCATGGGCTGGGTCGGGGTAGGATGCTGACGAGGCTGCACACAGATTCCCGGTGATACGGAAAGGCCACCCAGGCCCTCATCAGGCAGCTTGAAGCAGCGCCCACAGTAGGCTGAGAGAGGTGCTGGCCCATATAGCCCCAAGGCTGCCGGTCAGACCTGAGGCAGCACTGCGGTTGCACTGGCTCCCCTGACAGCAGGAGACAGAGAGGGCACGGCCATCTGAAGACACGGTGCTGTTGGGGCAGGTTGGGGCGCAGGACTTCATGACCAGGATGCCACCAGGGTTGGCTGTGGAAACAGGAGGAATGGCCCATGGGTATTGTCCCCATTAGTACCTGCAGCTGTCACCACCCCGCCAGCTCTCAGGAAACCTGCAGTCTGGGGACCACATGCTTTGAGGGAAATTCCTGGGTCTCTGAGTGTTTGAGGTGGCAGCTTGGAGGTGTCCCAAAGAGCCTTGTGAATGGGTGTCCTTCCTCAATGCCTGCGGGGAAGTGTCTTCTTTGTGATGGACTGGCTTCTGTGACATCTGAGGCCAAAGACTGAATTGAAGACTCCTCTCTCAGTCTCTGGGTCTCTCACTTTCCTCTATTTTCCCTTTCCTGGGAGCTGATTCTCTTCTCCTCTCTTTTTTTCCATCCCTTCCTTCTCTTCTCCTCTGGGATTCAGATACGAGAAAAGAGGCTTGAGCCCCATTTACCTCTCACACCTCTTGGGTATGGGAAGTTCTAGACAGGCTGAGTGACCATAAATCTCCATGGCCTACACAGGGACCTCTTGGTCTCACGATCTTAAGGAAAGCTGAGGCTGGGCTTACAAGGGTCCCTAGAAAAGGAGAGGTTGGCCCTGTGTGTGGGTGTCTCAGGAAGGACCACTGTGCAAGACTCGCTGTTTCTGCGTGCACATGGTGGGGATGACTTGCTTTGTATGTACACACACAGAGGGGACAGCAGGACTCCTGAGAACACATGGCCCTACGAAAAATAAGAACCTTCCCTTAACCTGCACTGTTCAGAGGTTCTGGGAGCTATGACCCCAGTCCTGTGTGCAGGGACCTCTAGCTTGGTGTTGGCCCAGAAACTGTGGTGATGGAGGTGGGATAACTGTTTCAGGATGCTTTTATGCCTCAGTTTCCCCACCTAGAAAACAAAGGACAAAGGTGGAACCAGTCTTTGCCTCCGTCTTTCTTTAGGGAAATGAGAAAATTGTGGATAGTTTGAGAGTTGCGCTGGTGTATGGAGAGTACGGGAAACATGTTAATCGTTAGTTGGCAGTAGTTAGTGACTGAGTTCAGTGCCACTTCTGATTAGTGTTCCCCCTGGCCGTGGTTTCACAGGGAACTGGGATTCAGAGTAGATTGCAGCAGCTGCTCCTAGATGAAATAGGACCCCAGGCAGGTGCTGCAAAGGGTTTCTACCTGTGCCCCAGAAGCACTCACTGTAAGGATGCACAGCCTCCTCCTGGGGCAAAAGGGATGCTGGACTTCACATCTTGCAGTAAATTCCCCATTCTAAAGTAGGGACCTTTACCATCCCAGATAAATCAGAAGAGAAGTGGCCTCAGTGGCTGTGTGTGGAAAAGTGCTAGGAGTTATAGACACCCAGGGCACCCTTACTCGCCCAGTGTTTAGAGAGAGAGAAGGCCCTGGTAACCCATCCGTCCTCTCCCTAGAAACCCAGCAGTCAGAGCAGTCCCCTAACCCATGGGACTAACACACCGCATCTGGAGCAGAGCACATATATCATTGAACCCTTTTCTTCCTCACCTTGGGGTCAGGAAGACCCTTGGCTTGCCTGTGTCACTTCCCTGGATAGGGGCAGGGACAGATGCCTCTTTCTATCCACCATGGGCTCTCCTACCAAAAGCTCTTGTCCCCAACCATGTTGCTTCTCCAGGGCACTTTCCGCTGCCGTCTGAAGGATATCATTCAACTCTGCTTGGCTGTGACCTCTGAGGACCTGGAGTACAGCCATGGCTCCACGTATCTCAATGTTCCCACATTCAGCAGACTCTCTGGGAGATGGATGGACAGACGACAGGCCAGATAGATGCATGCTAAGCAAGGGGCAGATGCCCGAAGGGCAAGGACAGGGTAGGGGCCCTGGGTTGCCAGATGGAAGCTGATGCCCAGGGGATGGAACTATGGGGAGCTTTGATTTCTGGGTACCCTTGGGTCCTCCATATTTATTTAATTTCCATATTTATTTAATCAGAGCTTCTCTGATTAGGTCTTTGTTAGATTTTGGCTGCTAGACAAAGATCCCATCCTTGATGTTCTTGCCTTGTGCCCTGGGCAACTGCTAGGCCTGCAGCCCACTAGGTCTTTACCTCTTGCAGCACAACTATGTAGACAGAATGTATGCCAGAGTGTAGACATAAATAACACGTAGGGTCTGGGCTGGGTACTTGTATGGCTCTACCAGGATTAGATTGTCTGCCTCTTCATAAAATAGGGGTGACTCCAAGTCTGGGCTAGAAAGGCCATGTCACCACTGGGATTTGTAGGAAACTGTTCTGTGGACAGACTCAGGCCATACTGGGAAGCCACCTGGTTTCTTTCCCCTCATCCCAGAATGGGATCTTGAACGAAGCTGCCTAATGACGATAGCACCTTTCACTTCCTGGGGCCAAAGGCCTCATGACCCAATATCAATAGCATCAGCAAAGAAAGGACCCCCAAACCCTTTGAAACCTAGAGGTGACATTGTCTACCTGGATGCTCAGTCTGAAAAGTCTGTCAATCTCTCTGTTAACACCCATGCTTTCTTCCGGCACCACTTCAGTGACCCCTGCACCAAGCCCGAAATCCATGATAGCCCAAAATGCAAGCTTGAGGCCCCAGCTTGGCCCCTCCTCTCAGAAGAGAAGTAGATGGACCATGGGATGTAGGAAGAAGAGAGCCTGGCTTGGGAAGTGCAAGGGACAGTACTACTGGCCAGGGGTTCTCGATAGTGGCAGGATTGAATTCTAGAGTCATGGCAGGGTAGCCAGGGGCAAAGGCTGTATTTAGCTGATTGTAGGGATGATCTGAGTGAGCAGTGAATGTCCGCAGGGGCCCGGAATACCAGGCTATGATGCCGGTATCATCAATATTTCATTTTACATCCAACCCTCATCCCACCTAATCGTCAGCCTAGCTCAAAGTGTAAACTAGAGAATGATGGTGTTGCTAGGGTCTGAAGTGGGGATACTCAGGGCTTCTGATGTGGAGGATGGAAAGAGGCTAAAGGGGTCTGGAAAGCACTTGTGTAGTGCTGGTGGGGTGAGATGGGGCCTGCATGGCCCAGGGTACTCACTGGCCCGAGTGATCACACAGTACTTGTCCGTCAAGGCGCACTCCACGAGAGACTCGCAGTTCTCGTGCCCACAGCACACATGGCAGTGCAGGGCCCGGGCTGGGGGGAAGCACAGGCCATCAGTCTGGGCGGGGGCTGAGGCTAAGTGCCCAGCCACCTGCCTAGTGGCCCACTCAAGGTCATTCTCTCTGATCCTCCTCTCCCCTCTAGGAGTTACCCCAGTCCTCTGGGAGGGTCTGAGAAGCTAGGACCTTCATGGTAGTGATTCTGACATGCTCCTCCTTGTAACCTCTCTGGCCCTGTGTATGTCAGTATCAAAGTGTCAGCTTGAGTTAAGGGAAGGTGTATGGTGTGATGGCATGCTACCCTCGGGCTAGACTCAGAGGTTTCCTGCCAAAAGCTTCTCTGGAACCTATGAACTCCTTAGTTACCTGCCTTCCTGCTCTGTGTTTATCTCTCTGTCAAGGAGTCTGAGAACATTAGTGAGTATAAGAGAGCTTTATCAGTTAAATGGGTGGGGGCAGGATCAGATGGGTAGGTAGGTAGTTGTATGTATGTTTATACATATGAGTGGGTGGGTGGATGGATGAAAGGGTGGATGTATGGATAGGTGGGTGGGAAGATGGGTGAATGGATAGATAGATGGGAATATCCATGTATGGTTGGATGAGTGGACAGATGGATAGGTAGAAAGGTAGATGGTTTGAAGCATGGATACCTAGATGGGCAAATGGATGGGTGGATAAGTGGGTGGATGGATGAGTGGGTGGATGGATGGATGGATGGGTGGACAGATGGGTGGATGAATAGAAGGATGGGTGGTGGGTGGATGGATGGGTAAGTGGGTGGTGATAAGGACTAGATGGATAGATGAATGATGGATGTATATGTGAGCAGATGAGCAGAAGAATGAACAGATTGATGAATAGATGGGTAGTGAAAGGGTGCATGGATGGATGGGTACGTAGGTGAGTGGATGTATGGGTAATGGGTTTATGGGTAGATGGATGTTAAGATGAACACATTGGTAGATGGATGGGTAGGTGCATGAACAGAGGGATTGATGGTGGATGGCAGAAGGGATGAAGGATCAGGAAGAAATACAGAACCTCTAATTCTTACGACCCCTAATGTGACAAGCTAGCAACAACAACTTTTTGTGTCTCTAAGCATCAGTAGGTACCTAGAGCTGTTCATCTGGAGGTAAGGAAATAGCCTAACCCTGCCCTGTTCTGCCCAAGGCCTGTTGGTGGTCCTCACCTCCAAGCTGAAGGCAGAGGCTTCAAGGAAAGTCTGCCGGTGCTAGGGAGCTGGACAGGCTCCTGAGGTGGGTAGCTCCAGATGCTGTGACATGGGCCACAGCTTTCAACCACAAAAAAAAAAAAAATGACGAGAGGCCCTCTCAAGAGAACACAGGCTACCTATGCATAGCTGACTCGTTGGGCCACAAGGGTGGCCTGGACAGAAGGCACAGCAATTACTCCATGGTGGCTTCCTCTGAGAAGGTTTGTGAGAGGGTAGAATAACCTGGGAAGCCCTACACCTGAGCCCAAGTGGGTGAATTTCTATGTGTTTGAGAACAGCTGCACTGGCCAACGGTGCTGAACTGCAGCACCAACGTCAGTTTGGAGGGTTACCAGGAACCTTCAGCTGCGACAAGATATGGTAGGGGTACAAGAGCTGAGCTGCTGGCAAAGATGTCTTTGTGCTCAGGCCTTGGGAGGGGTGTCCTGTGAGGAGTGTCCTGTAGAAGTTTCACTTAAGGGTATTGAATAGCAGGTGTGTCCTGTAGAAATGTCTTACAGGGAAGGGTCCCGTAGGGGCTTCTCCATAAGGGTAACAGGTGTCCTAACAATGCACTCCTGCCTGGACCTTGTCAATTTTACCCATGGACTTAGATGACTACACCTCCCACGTAAGCGTCATCAGTATTGAAGCTGTGGAGGCCCTGTGTTGAGAGTTGGGAGGTGTCTGTGGCACTCTTTTCTGGGATAAGAGATAGACAATGAGCTTCTTCACTGGGAGCATCTCCTGGCTAGGATCTCTCACCCCATACAGTACCTCTGCACACTAGTCCCCAGTCCTGTTTGGCTGGGGAGACACTCCTTGGTTATTCTAGGCAAGGACCTCATAGTAGTCCAGTTTCCCCATTGTGGTCCCCAGAGACCTTCTGCCCTAGGAGCTGCTGAGAGTCCCTGGGCTGCCCTCCTTAAGCCTTCAGAGCCCCAGTGAGTTCCCAGTAGGCTCTGTCCTGCAGGAATGCTATAAGGTCAACCGACCTTTCAGGAAAGCTGAGCCTTGAGGACAAAAGTGTCCCAGCCAGTCAGTGTCTCCACCTTCTGACTCAGACCTGGCACCCTCCTTGCCTGTAGTTGCTTCCTGCCCCCAGGGCTGATGGTCCCTACTCAGTGACTGGCCCTGGTATGATGCTCCCAGGTATCTTCCTCCCCACATTTCCTAAAGGATGCTCCCAACGTAGTCCTCTCTGCTCCCCAGGCCAGCCTCCAGCCCTTGGGGTCTCCAGTGTCTCTCTACCTGCCTGCCTTCCCTCCTACATGTGCACCTGATGGCTAGACTGCTTCCCTGGGTCTCTTCTTTTCCTTCCGCCCCCTCCTCACTCTCAGGGGAAGTTGATGGGGCTAATTATCCTGGAGATGATAATTATTCCGCTGATAATCACAGGCTGAAGTACATCCCTCCCACCTCCCGCCTCATTTCTGTCCCTAAACCAGGTCATCAGAGTCAGGGCAGAGTGGGCTGGAGGGGTTGACCTATACAGTCTGTCTTGTTGATGTCCTTCCTTCCTTCCTTCCTTCCTTCCTTCCTTCCTTCCTTCCTTCCTTCCTTCCTTCCTTCCTTCCTT
>NC_034606.1:39843535-39862312 GCF_900095145.1 Mus pahari
CTTCCTTCCTTCCTTCCTTCCTTCCTTCCTTCCTTCCTTCCTTCTTTCCTCTCTCCCTCCGTTCCTTCCTTCTTTCCTTCCTTCCTTTTTAACACAAAGAGTCCTACATCCCAGGAGTGCCTCATCCTGAGAAGAGGGGGCAGGGGGAGAGTTGGCCGTTCTTGCTAAATCCCAGGACCCAGTGCTCACAAGTGGTACCCAGGGAGCTTCCCCTTCCTACACCTCTGTCCTCTTACCCTAATTTTTATACTCCCCCCAACATCCATAAACAGCCAGAAAGGTACCACATACTATCTAAAAGGAAGAGGTTTCCCAATCTAGCTGGGCAGGGAGTCACCACAGAAATCTTTTCTTCATCCCCTGCAACCTCCTTACCAGGCCAGTGCCCTAAATGGTACCGTCTCTCTCTCTGCTCCGAAGCCCCACCAGCCCCAGACTCCTGCACCCTTCCCAGAGGCTGCCTGCCTCCCCTCAAACCAGGTGCAGCCAGAGCCTTACCCAGAGAAGCACACACAACAGCCAGCAGCAACAGCACCAGGAGGGGCCTCATCATGGATGTTCACCAGCAACTGGGAGCCACCAGGGAGAGGGTGCCTTTATAAGGCCACGGGGTCCTGGGATACCTGGTAATTTGTCTGGAGGATGAGCTTGGGGCAGCAGGGCTGGCCTGACTCATGTCACCCAGGCTCCCTCAGCCCACCTCCAAGGTGCCCTTTGGCCTGCCCTTTGGTCCTGAGCCAGCAGCCTCCCCTTCTGGTTACCAAAACCCCAGAAACACTCTGGAGAAGCAAGGGGGTCTGCAGTGACAGCCCTGTTTTGTAGTCTGAGATGAATGTGGCTCTCCCTTGGGGGTCTCCCTCCTCAGTATCATAGTCCCCCGCCTCTGAGTTGTTCTCCATCACATCAGAGAGATAGCAACCCCAATTTAATGGGGGAAGCTGGCTCCTTTAATCTCAGTGTGCACACAGTTGCTGAGGACTGGGTGGAAAGGCCAATTCTAACTTGGAAGTCAGGACTGAGGCTCTGTCTACTTAGAGGCTGATCTGGAGCGGGAAGCCTCATCAGGGCAAAGGCTAGGTATACTGGCAGCCTGGTGAGCATCCCATTCCTGTACCTGGCCTCCATGTTGGGGGCTATGCAATGGCCAGGAGGTCCCAGGAGACCTAGGAAATGACCTGTGCTTCTGTTGGTGATGGGGTCTTGCTGGTGTCTGAGGCTGAGAGATGGGAGCTCTCACATCCTGACTATCCCCTGTCTCTTCCTATGGCGGTCCCTGCCTCTGTCTCTCCCTGCCCAGACCTCCTGCCTAGGACTGCCTGGGTTCCCCTGGCTTTACATGACTGTCCAGGTAGATCCTGGTTTCCTTAATCCTTAGTACAGGCCAGTCCCTTTACCTTCAGACCCTCCTCCAGGGTATCCTTGTGCCCAGAACACCCCTTCCCCAGGCAAATCACCTTTATCAAAACATTCTTAGCCCCTACCCTGACCTGTGCCTAGAAGATATCCATACAGAGCCTGAATCCCTTTCTATATGCCTTCTAGAGGCCCAGAATCCTAAGGGCCTCTTCTCTGTCTTCCGTGAGCTGGGTCTGGATGTTGGGACCTCACCGAGCTGTGAGTGGCAAAGGTCAAGGGGGGGGGGGAAGGGAGCGGAGGTCGAAATCCCAAAGGAGCAGGGAAATGACTTCTTCGCTTCAGCACCAGGGCTGTAGAGTCTCAATCTGACCACACCCCGTGTGCTCCAGGCAGCTCTGACATCTTACGTGAACAGTTTCTCAGATTCTTTAGAGCCTTCATGGTTTGGGATGTATTTGTGCCTTCTGATGAGGAACCAACCTTTGTGGGGAGCTTACAGAACACCCTGTGAGAGCTATGAGGATCTCATCTCTGACTGCTTCCCTGTCCCAAGGACCTTACTTAATATGCTGCTCGCCAGTGAGGTGGTGTTGGCCGTGACCCCTGGTGTTCCCCAGTCTCTTCCGCTCACCTACTCCACAGACTCATGTCTGAGCTTGGGACTTCCTACACGTGGATTGTGATGGTAAGTGAGCCCCAGGGCCCAGCTGCACATGGCAGCCTCCACACTCCCTGGTCTGGAGCTGGGACTCAACCCCCTGGCTCTCTGTCAGGCCAGGGAGTCTGTGGCGTACCTTCCAGATGATTAGCAGTGATGTAGGAGCAGAAATGATGTGATGGAGGTGACCTTGTGTTAGTCACCAGTACATGGTCCCTGGTCATAGGCCTAGAGAAAAGAGGCAGGCCCAGCACTGTGTCCACAGGCTTAATATTTCCTATAGGTGGACCCCAGGTGGGCACCTCAGAGCAGCAGGCATAGCGCCCCCTGGAATGGGTCTCCATCCCTGTACCCAGTTTGAGAAACAGAGGCATGAGGAGTGTGCAAAACTGGCACCACCACTGTCCCAAGCAGTGAGCCAGCTTCGCAGTATCAGGCTGGGAGCCACTGATGCAGAATGCAAGCACGGGGGCTTGGGGTGCTGCCTGTGTGCACGTGTGTGGTGGGACCCACATTGACAGAAGCGATCCACAGTCAGATGGCAGCTGGGCCAGGGACCGGTGGCACTTCCTGGTGAAACTGCGAGGCAGCTGCACACTTCCAAGTGTGCGCGGAAGCTTGAAAGTAGAAAATTAGCCAGGGTGACACAGAGAATAGGCCAGGACCTGATGGCTTCCGAGGACTCTGTGCTGGCAACGTAGGCTGGATCGCACAGGATGCCTCTGAAGTCAAGGTCGCTAATTTGGAGCTCTTCGAGGGCCGTGTGTCCTTTAAGAGGGAACTGATGAACGCTGACCCTAACCAATCTCAAAGGGCTTTTAAGGAGCCATGGTTCTGTGGCTACCGTGGGGTGAAGTGCTACCCTGTCCACCAGTGGGAAGAGGAGAGCCACAGGACCAGCTGGGGTGGAGCTGGTGTATGCCGGGACTGCGGCTGTCTCTGAGAGCCTCTTGTTAAGCTAATGAGCTACCTGAGTCCCACTCTCATGCAGCTAGTTATAGCCTAGACTCTCCTAGATGGCCCATAATTAACATATATCTTTCTAGCCTGGCATTAGCCTTTAGTCCCAGATGCCAACAGGGGACAAGGCTTCCACTCCTGGGAAGCGGAGGGTACATGAGGGAACCTGGCATGGACCAACCATCTGTGCCAGATCCAAGGAGCTCAAGCTCACTTCAGAAGAATTCTGGGTCCCTATCAAGAGCCCAAGACCTTTCTGTAAAACCGAGGGCCTAAGTCTCCCCCCAACCCCGACCCCGTGTACACTTTGTCTAGAGACCCTGGCTTCCTCCTACCCTCCCACCTTGCCTTTTCCTACCTGTGCTGGGAGCTTTGTAGAACAGCCACTTCATAGTGTCTGAACTCACTCTATGGGAAGCAGCACAACCATCCATCCAGAGGTTCACTGCACATCCTATCTTCAAACATCTAAACCCCTTATGTAAGATAACACGGGTTTGTGTATGGCCCGTGCCTGCTCTGTGATTCACAGTAAACCTATTCTAGCTTGCTTAGAATGGCCCATCCAGCTACACACACTCAGGAGTTTTGTTCTGGGTGAGTTGGAGGCATGGAGATAGAGCCTGTGGGAACAGATTCGGAGGGCCAACTGCACTTTATAAACCTCAGCTCAGGCTCTTGTGTGCCCATAGGTCTCCTGCCTGCCACTTGCTGATGCGCCCCCACACATACTCCCAGACCTCTCCGCATCCCTTGGAGCTGCCAGAGTCCCTCTCAGGCATAGCTGGCAAGCCAGGAAGGAGAAAGTGGGCACCTGAGCCGAGTGACTTTGCCTAGTTAGTGAAGGACCTGGAGCTGAGTCAGTCCTAATTTCCTCTCCTTTCATAAGATGTAAACGGAGTCAGGGTGAACAAGAAATCGGAACTTGAAGTCAGGCCCCTCAGCTAGCAGGCAGGTGATGCGATTGGGGGCTTGAGAAGGTAGGTTGAGGAGCTCCTGTATCAAGTGCCCCACAGGGGACCCCTCTTTTCAGGGAAAGCAGGATATCTTGAGAGCACGAGGCCTCTGCTGGCACCAGTCAGCAGAGCAGGAGACCTAGCCTCTTTCTCAGGAGAGAGACAGGGTATTGAGTTACACTTACAATCAGAAACCTGGGTTAACATGCACCCACACTGCTGTGGGTATTAGGTCTGTCCCAGTCTTTCCAACCCTTCTTTGCCATCTGAAAGATCGATATCAGTAATAATCTTGAAGGCAAGTAGAGGGTGCCCCTAGTGGCAGACTAGACAGAGAGACTGATATCTAGTCAAACACGCGGCACACCTTCCCAGTGCTCTTGACCCTGAAACTGCTCTGTGGTAGGAGAAATGGCTCACGCGGCACACCTTCCCAGTGCTCTTGACCCTGAAACTGCTCTGTGGTAGGAGAAATGGCTGACCTAGCGGTGAGACAGAGTGCACTGATGGTTCCGTTTTCAGATGTAATTTACGTGCTCACAATGTACCCCTTCAGTCACTTGGGTATCCACGGCTTTCACCAACATCGATGTCTCCTGTCCCATTGACAGTGCTGCCCCCAGCCCCTGGAAAGCCCACAGCCTACGTTGCATCCCTAAGGATTTGCCTTTTCTGGATGTTGTATGCTGTTGGAATCATACAATACATGGACCCTTGGTTCCCGCATGTTGCAGCATGTTCCTTTTTATGACAGAGTAGGCTCCCTTCCGTGGACTGGGCCACACTGTACATACCGTGAGCCAGTCGGTAAAGATGAAGCTATGCAACTCCACGAGGGACCAGCAGTTAAGAAAATGGTAGACCCTGGGTATGGTGGTCTGTTCCTACAATCTCAGCACTTGGGGGAGCTCTGGGATCCATCATGAGACTTTGTATAGAGATCACTGGTAGAGCCTAGCGTCTACAAGGCCCAAGAGACAACTCCCAGTATCACACAAAACGATAACAGACAAACAAACAGAAAGGGAGATTCATCTACACAAGAGAATTCCACGAGTTACTTAGTTATGTGGCATCCTGCCCTGGAAAGTGTGGAGCCCAGGTAGTGTCTCAGCTATGGCTGCATTCAGTGACTATGCTCGGGTGGAGGGTGAGGGGGGACACACGGAACGAAGACAGCTGGGAGGAACTGGTATTCCAGAGACCTAAGTCAAATCCACAGTGACAAGTCTTGCAAGTAAGGAGCCACTGGAAAAGGCATATTCCTTCTGTCTCCTCCTATCGACTCAGAACTGCCACATGGATCAATCACATCACCACACTGAGGGACATTCCAATATTAGCCAGTACTGGCAGCTGACAAGATCCTAGAACACCAAGCGAAGCCTCCAGTCACTTTTTTCCGGGGGGGGGGGGCTTAAGGGGTCATGATGGCTGTGTTAGGTGGGACCCTCAGTAGGATTCTGGAGCAGAAAAGGGGTATTGGGGAAAACAAATAAAATGGCATAAAAGACGTGCGCCAGTCCTGAGTCATTAGCCTTAGTGAACAGACCACAGGAATCTAAGGGGTAGAGGCAGGGAAAGCTGGGGCGGAGGAATGTACCAGGGAGCTACACAGTCTTTCCAAATATTACAAATATTACAAAAGGGAAAGTTGATACAAAAAGGTGGCGTGCTTAGGAAAGGCCAGGGACTCAAGGTGTGTTTCCTGTTCTTAAAGGAGCTAAGGGCAAGCAAGTACCACCCTCTTCATATCCAAACAGGTTCCAGTGGGAGTGGCTGCTGCCCTGGCATCCAGAAGCTCACTGGGGAGGTTTGGCTCTGCAGGTAGCGACAGGATCTCTCCAGAAGACTGAAGAAGCCAAAGAAATTGTTTGTTTTACCCGATAAGACGCCGAGATAGTGAAGCGAAGGCTACAATCCAGGCCATCGCTCATTAATCCATAATGAGTATCATGACTTCCAGGTACGCTTGAACCTAGGGCCTGATCTCACTGGCCGTGACCTTGGTCACACCCTAAGCCTCTATCCTGGTCACAGCTGAGCCCTGATCTCGATCAGAGCTGTTGTCATACTCTGAGCCTCCATCCAGGTCATGGCCGAGCACTGGGCCTCATTATTTCCTGAGTGTTGATTCTGTTTACACACACTGAGCTCTGATCTTGGTCTGACTCTGAGTTCTTATCCTGGTCACATCCCGACCCTGATCCTTGTCACCCAGAGCCCTGGCCTAGGTCACGGAGATTGAGAGGTGTCGTCGTCTCAGATCTCAGAACAGAGCTTGATAGAAACAAAGGCCTACAGAGTACCCCACAAAGGGCTAAAAGTCAGCTGGCACTTAGATTATGAGGTTCAAGGGCACCGACTGGCTGAAAGGTAGTCCAGGGCGTCTGGGTGCTTACTCCTGGCCAACCTTGTTTTACCCCTTTTCCTTACCGTGCGTAACATCTTGGCTGCCTTCTGTCTCCCTGTAGAGGTGGACACAAGCTTCCCTCAGCCCATGCTGAGGGATTCTGCCTTAGTTCTGGGTTCATTCAATGCCATAGTTGCTACACTGGCTGTTGCCTGCTCAGGCATGTCCTAGCTGCTCACTCCCTAAGCATTGCTGGCTTCTGGTGGGGAGACCAGGGCAGGAGGCAAAGACAGAGGTAATTTGTTCCTGGTGCCTGGGGTGGCTGGCTGCACCAGTTCTGGCCAGTCTGACCAGCCAGAGCTGGGATACAGGGATGCCTGTGCTTTTGACTGGGAAGTAGCTGGTCTGTCTGTCTTTCTTTCTTTCTTTCTTTCTTTCTTTCTTTCTTTCTTTCTTTCTTTCTTTCTTTCTTTCTTTCTTTCCTTCCTTCCTTCCTTCCTTCCTTCCTTCCTTCCTTCCTTCTTTCCTCTCTCCCTCCCTCCCTGTCTTTTTCTCTTTTCTTTTCTTTTCTTTTCTTTTCTTTTCTTTTCTTTTCTTTTCTTNTCTCTCCCTCCCTCCCTGTCTTTTTCTCTTTTCTTTTCTTTTCTTTTCTTTTCTTTTCTTTTCTTTTCTTTTCTTTTCTTTTCTTTTCTTTTCTTTCTTCCTTCCTTCCTTCCTTCCTTCCTTCCTTCCTTCCTTCCTTCCTTCCTTCCTTTCTTTCTTTCTTTTCAGAAGACAGATAAGTAAACAAGGGCCTCTGCCTGCCCTCCAAGTTCCCAGCATTCTTTGGGGTGACCTGACAGTTGCCTGATACACAGGCTGTTCCTCTAAGAGTCTTTACACAGGGACCATGAAGGTAGACCAGGAAATGTAATCAGCCAGGGCAGAGAACTTAGTAAATGAGGCTGTAACTACTTAGAGGACATTCGCCTGGGTTCCCCTTTCAGGTTATGGTACCCATCAGGTTTCTTTACCCATTGCCAGATAAAATGTTGGCATCTCCTGGTCGGGGCATTGGGTTATATGCTGTTTATGCAGGGCTAAGAGAGAGGTGGTACCACCAAACGCCAGACACTTTCTCTCTATCGCCCCCTGCTGGCCAAGTGAAGCATAGCTTGTAGAGATGCTGCCAGAGCTGAAGCTGTGTGCAACCATGGCTGCTCTGAGCTTCAAGAGTGAGGTGGACAGATGTCCACGGCCCCTGTGGACTCAGCCCATGAATCACCAAGAGATGTGATTCACTGATTTTCTAGAGCGGTGACAAAATAAGCAAAACAAACCAGTTACTCAGGAGAGCCAAGATTTATTTTGGCTCAGAATTTCAGGGTGTTTAGACACTGTTCAGATGGTTCCGCGACTGTTAGCTCTGTGGCAAGATAAAATCAGGGTGGAAAGGCATGGTGGGTGAAAGCCACTCATCTCGTGGAGACAAGGAAAGTAGGGAGACATACACAAAGAGGGTCTGGGGATCCCTCAAAGTCATACCATCACTGACCTGCTCCCTCTAGGACCCCCTAGCAGAACATACCAGCAGATTAATCACCGAAGCTATCAGCCTCATGATCTAATTCACCTACGACTAGCTGGAGACCAAGCCTTTAACACATGAGCCTTTGTGGGGGGGGTTATCTGTTTCCAAACAATAGCACCCCCAACTTTCAGCAGATGACTTCCATGCTACTGTCTGTGGACAACTGGCCAGAACCTCAGGGGTCCAACATCTCAGATCCCTTCCTCCCCACACTCCAGGGTCCCCTCTCTTGTACCCACCAGCCTGCATCATGGCCCTACCAACCTCCTTCTCACATCCTCCCACCTTGCATAAAACCTTCCTATTTAGAAGCTCAGTGCACCAGGTAAGCTGGCCACCAGGTCATGCCTGCCTTTTTCTCCTATACACCTTATATTTTAAGATTCATTTACTTTTATTTTATGCATACGGGTTTTGCCTGAATGTATGGATGTGCTTGCCTGGTACCATCAGAGGTCAGAAGTCCTGGAAGGGAAGTTAGAGCCAACTGTGATCTGTCATGTCACGGGCGTGCTGGGAGCCCCACGCTAGTCACCAGTTCTCTTCAAGAGCAGCAAGTGCTCTTAACCACTGAGCCAGTCTCTCCAGTCTGTCTACCTTACTTTTTAAAACAGAGTTTTTTAAGAAACCTGGAGCTCCCTGATTTAGATATGCTTGACAGCCAGTGAGTCATAGGGACTTCCAGATCTCCATCCCATAGATGGGGGAGTTACAGTTATGTACCCAACACAGCTTGTACAAGGATGCTGGACATCTAAACTTAGGTCCTCAGGCTTGTGTTCCTGGCACTTTATAGATTGAGGAGTCTCCCCAGCTCCTTGTCACCTTCTCATGTCAAGGCAATAACAACAATAACCAACCAACCAAACACACACACACAAACAAAACCAGTGAAGACCCGATTTTAGCATCTGCCCATTTTCCTGATCTCTCCCTTTCTTTTGCTCCTATAAAGACAATGACTAAAAGCAATTTGTGTGGGAAAGGGTTGACTTCATCCTAAGGCTTGTGGCTCTTCATGAAAGAAAATCTGGATAAGAAGTCAAGGCAGAGACCTAGGGGCAGGGACTGAAGCAGAGACTGGCAGAGTGCTACTTGTTGGTTTGTTCTTCATGGCTTGCTCAGCCTGCTTTCTTATACTTACCAGGACCAACTGCCCAGGGGTGGCACTGCCCACAGTGGACTGGACCCTTCCACATGAATCATTAAAAACAGACAGACAGACAAACAACAGCGAAACCCAACACATGCCTGACGGAGGCATTTTCTCAATTAAAGTTCCCCTTTCCCAGATGACCTTAGCTTGTACCAGGTTGACAAAAATCTAACAAGCACACAGAGTATAAATATTTCCACCATGCCCAGTGTCTGCACATGGGGTCGGAGAGGCCCCACAGTTTACCAGTTTAGACACAAACAGCATCAAGTGCACAGTGAACAGTGCGGGGAGACAAGGAATCAGAAATGCTAAGGTCTTCGTGCTGCTTTTGTGTGCGTTTAGTCAAACTGGCATTTCACTTTCAATAGTGAGTTCTTTAACCAAAGCTCATTAAAAAAAAAAAAAAGTCCTCAAAAGTTTTACAGCAGGCTCTTATGACCTAGGGCCAGTTAGCTTTGGGTTTCTAGACTCAGCTCACATTACTCCTGAGACCCTGGCCCCAGCTCTGCAGAGTCAAGACCTACTGTCAGGGTGACAGCTTAGAAAAGCAAACAGAGGGGACAGAAGCAAGGAAAGCTCTGAGCAGAACCGAAGGGGAAGAGGTCGAGGAAAGAGCAGAGAGCCCGGGAAACCAAGCCCTGCAATGCTATGCATGGGGTTTTAACCGTCTTCTGCACTTTTAAACCTTAGCTACTTAGCTTTTCTAACAGTTCTCCGAACTAGCACAGTTGCAAAGAGGAGGAGACCGGGAGGCCTCGCACCTCTGAGAGTGGTCCTCCTGTCCTGCCAGCAGGGCCATACCAGGCATCCAAAGATCATCTGCAGCCTGCTGACTAATTATCCACGGTGTAACAGGGCTATGGTTGGTTTGGCCACTCATTCATCCATCAAAAGGCTCATTTCTGGTTTGGGGCAATTACTAATGCTGGTACTGTGAGCGTCCATGTACGGGTTTTATGTGAGTGACTGAATCTCTCTCTCTCTGTCTAAGGGAAACACTCAAGCGTCAGTTACTGCTGTTCATACGGTAAAGGCTCTGTGCTTGGTTTGTTTTGAGACAGTTCTTTAGGTTGACCTGTGTACTCGTTTGATGCTCAAATGCTACATATCATCTCGGTTAATTCTGCTTCATTCCATCATAGGACTGTGTGTTGAAGTCTACCATCTGACCATCTCTAATCTCTGCTAGTCTTTGCCTTATACATGTTGAGGTGGTGTTAACTGATGCAGGAACATGTAGAATTCTATCTCCCTGTTGGGTTTACTCTTTGGCAACTGTGCAAAGCTTCCTGTTGCAGTCACATGCCTGAGAGCAGAAACCCTACCTAACTTCTTTTGTTGAGTGTCTGCACAGAGTGCACAGAGACCGACTCACCTCTACCTACTCATCTCACCTTCCAGTATCCACATGACGGTCCCAGGCTAAGCAAACACCATGTCTACGAGGTCCCGGGTGCAAGCAGAGATGGGCGAGGCCTGGGAAAATACCCCTTGCCTTTTACTCTCCAGTGGCTCTCCAACATATTCTTTTCTTCTCTCTCACCAATGCTGAGTTGTGAGTACCCAGGCTCGGCCTTACAGTTTCCCTGAGACCCTAAACCTGCCTCCTTAGAATCCAGATCTTCCATGGGCCCCTCCAGCCTGTATGGGAATCTTCCATGGGATCCTCCAGTCTGGATCTACCCTATTATTTTATGGCTTAGAAGCTGGATCCCCCCCCCTCTTTCTCATTCTCCACCCCAGCCCCTTTCAGCACAGACTCCATCCACCTTGGGTTCCTGAAGCTTAGACTTCATTCCTGTGACTCAGGTCACCTGACCACAGCTGCAGCCAGCAATCCTCCACACAAGTCCAGCTACTTGCCAAACAAGTTGGATGAATTTGTCTCAACTTTGTAACTCCAAAAGGGAGTGGGTCAGGTATACACACTCTCACTACTTCCCTGGATGAACACAAACAGGGAAACACACAACACTAACATGCCAGGGAGTGAGTTTCCAACATCAACAATTTGGGGGCACATTTAGACAGATGCTGTGCTGTGGATTCTGTCCTTTCTAGGCAAGAGCATCAAGGGAACTCCAGAAGACGTCCTCTATCTTCTCAAGTCTGAAGACTGAGAACAACTCATCAACTCCTTACCTTTTTTTTTTCAATTGATGTCCTTTCGTCCTTTCATAATTGACCGTTAGCTGTAAGGTGAAAGAAATCCCTTTCTCCTCAAGTTGATTCTGGTCAGTTTCACCACAGGGAGAGGATGGAGATCCCCACTGAGCCATCTCTCCAGTCTCTATATTTATCTCCGTGCCTAGGTTTGACCAGACTGAGCCAACACAGGACGTCTAAATCTCACAGTCCCACATTATCCTAGATTCGCAGTAGAAACTTCTTTGAACTGTTCTCTCATGGTGAGCCTGACCTGGGTCTCTCTGTGTGTGCTGTCCACCTCCTGACTTTACCGCTGAATTTGACATGTTTCTTCTTCCACTTTTCGTTTATGCTTTCATTTTAATTTTCTGTCTTTTCGAGATCTAGCACTATAAAAGTAACTTTTATTTTCCTAAATTAATTGTTGTCCCAGAGGCTCACTGCCTCTGTCTGCTTACCTGGACCTAGTCCTGGAAGCTTCTAGCCTCCGTGCAACCTCATCTTGGCCTAGCAGGCTTTCAGCCTCTGAGACTTGCTGCTGAATAAGCTCATCTCTTCCCAGTTCTTTCTGAGCTCTGGGTGGCTGGTTCAGCTCAGCTCTTCTGCGTCAAAGCTCCTCTCCCAGCTGTTATTCTGACTTCTCCTGAGTTGCTCTGCCTGGCATTAAACTAACTCAAGCAATCTGTTCTAATCTTCTGGCTCCTTCTCATTCTCTGGCTTGTTCTGTCTTCACCTGTGTCTAGTTTGTTCTCTCTGCAACCTGTCTCTCTATAAAACCTCTCCTGGTAAAATTGCCTCTCTCTCTCTCTCTCTCTCTCTCTCTCTCTCTCTCTCTCTCTCCTTCCCTCCCTCTCCCTCTCCTGCCCTCCCTCTCCCTTTCCTCCCTTTCCCCTCCCTCTCCCCCTTCCTCTCCCCTTCTCCCTTCCACCTCTCTCTACACTGCTCTCTTCAGTAGCTTCCCTTTCCTCTCTCTTCTCATGAGAGTTGGGCGGATCCTATTCTGTCAAATCTTTCTCTGATTTGTCACTTTGTCTGCCACTCTCTTAGACACAACTTTCAACTGCAGCTTCCATAAACTAACTCTACTTTCATTGTTTGGGATTAAAGGTGTACACTAAAGGCTGAGCCACACCACAACTAAAAACAGGGGTTTTGTTTGTTTTGTTTTGTTTTTTTAATAAATAACACAATCTTAGGGTTCACAGTGTGACCAAATATCCTGCGACACAGCACCGCTGTAATGTCCTCCTCCATATAATACTCCAGAACCAGAGAAAGCAGACACTCTGGAGGCAGCTGCTAGCCTCAAGAGGTAGATGACCAGGGCCAGACACCATAATTCATACTTCACCATTTTTAAACGTTATTTTTACTTTACGCTTCCAATATGCACAGGATAGACTGGCATGTAGTTGAAAAGAATTTATGTGTTTTTCATTGGACATCTTTAACAGGTGGCTTCTCTGCTTTCGCTGTAGCCATGGTCATGGGCTAAACAGAGGAAACCAGTGGGAGGCAGGTAGGCTCTGAGGGCCCTTACCTTATGAATCAGACATGAAGGGAGTAGCCTGGGCCCTTTGACCTCTCTTCTGTGTGCAGACACACAGAAGATGACATCCATGAAGAAGGTTTCTCAACAAGGCACCTCATCTGTTACCCCGATCTTAGACTTCTCAGCCCTAGATTGGAGAGCAATACATTTCTATTATTCATAAATTATATATCCCAGCTGGGTGGAGGTAGTATGTGCCTTTAACCCCCAGAGCTGGGGAGGCAGAGCAGGGGGGATCCCTATTCTGTAAATTTAAAACCAGCCTCGTCTACAGAGTAAGTTCCAGGACAGCCAGGAATGCACAGAGAAACCCTGTCTCAAAACAACGACAAAACAAAACAAACGAATTATATGTTCCAAGGTATTTTGCTGTAGTAACACAAACTGATTCAAGAGTAATCTAGTGAGACCTCTTGCTGGAAACATAAATATCAACAACAGAGCCCCACCATACCAGTGCTTCTTACTCTGTTATTCTTATTGGCTTCACCTTGGTGCTTTGCAGAGGTGGTGATAACTCATGCGTTTATTGTGGTTTCTGGTTTCAGTGGGTCGTTTTAAATCCTGCAGCATTAGTTCTGGTGTTTGAACTGGGCTTCATGGAGGTAACTTTTATCACATGATTGACATTTCCCTCAATTCTTAGTTTTATGTTAAAGTCACTTGCAAGGGCTTATGACAACCTAACTCTGTTCCTGTGTTTGTGTTTGTTTGTTTTACTGGGACAAGATCTTATGATGTAGCCTGACTGGCCTAAAACTCTTTATGTAGACCAGACTAGCCTCAAACTCTCAGAGCTCTGCCTTCTGTGTCTTAGTTTTATTGCTGTGAAAAGATGCTATGATGAAGTGAACTTATAAAATAAAGCATTGACTTGGGGGCTTGCTTACAGTTTCAGAGGGTAAGTTCATGACCTGGTGGGAAGTGTGACAGCAGCAGACGGGCAAGCACTGGAGCAGTAGTTGAGTACTTACATCTGATCCACAGTCATCAGGCAGAGCATGAGATGGCATGGTGTGTGGGAGCCTTTGAAACCTCAAGATCTACCTCTAATGGCATACCTCTAACAAGGCCATGCCTCCTCATCCTTCCAAAACAGTTCCGCCAAGTAGGGCTAAGCATTCAAATATATGAGCCTATGAGGGCCATGATCATTCGAACCACCACACCCTTCCCATTCTGAAAGCTGAGGTTGAAGGCATACACCACCACAGGTAACCTAGCAATAGTGCTCTTTCTTGTTTTCTTTTTAATAAAAGATTTATGTATTTTTATTTTATATGAAAGGGTGTTTTGCCTGCGCAAACATTTCAGACTTCCATGAGCCTCTATATAGGTCCTGAGAATTAAACCTGGCACATCTGCAAGAGAGGAGCCTGAGATCTGAACCACTGAGCCATCTCTCCATCCTGAGTTTTCTCAATGCTCCTTACTGGAAATAGCATTTGAGGCTGATAAGCATGTCTAGTCAACAACAATGTCTAGGAGGCTGTGAGCCCAAAACTTATGAGTCAATACCTGGGGTGCTTCATTTGATCTGCTCACAGTTAAGGACTCTGGATCCATCCTTTGGGCTGCTATGTGGTTCTGAGTCCATCAGTAAAACAGCCAGTGACCTGTAGGTCTCCTGACACTTGGCTGTCCTTAGGAGACATCTCTGTATCCAGTGTACACTTGCTCTTGTTTTGAAACCTGCACACTGGTAGGGCACTTTCTACTTGGGCAGTTTATAATGCTGAGAATAATGGTGCTTTATAGAACCTGAACCTTCTTGCCCTTGGTGTGTGTTTAAGGCCACAGCAGTATCCAGAGAGGGGTCCTTCAAACAGGGACACTCCACCTTCAGCTGCTCACCTCCTTGGTTCACAATTACTAGCAAATAGACCTTTTTAACCTTGTTGTAGTTAAGGCTGGGGGTTTTCTGTTGCAGCACATGCATTCTAACAGAGGGATGATCACTGGGCTTGGCAATGTTATTTAGGACAGCCCATCCCTCGGCTTATTCACGTTAAGTTCTTGAGGTTTAGAGGATCTGCCATCCCTGTCCTTCAGCTCCTGGTGCCACTCTTTCATTATGCCAGCTGTCACCTTGCTTTGACTTTCTTCTCTGTCTACTGAGACACATTCCCACAGTATAGCACTGCTTTCTACTTATTTTTTTCCCCTGGTGCTGGGCACTGAACTCACATACTAGACAAGCACTCTACTCAGCTTGCATTGCTTACTTTTCTCACCACTTTGACAAAAATGCACACAACACACACAAAAAACCAAACCAAATCAAACCAAACCACCCACCCAAACAGCAACCGATTTGAGGAATCAAGGGCACAGTGGACACCCCTGAATGCACCCCTGAATCCTGGTAGCAAGTGCTTGTACTCTTGTGGGGAAACAGGTAGCTGCTGTGTACCGTCTGCCCCAGTGGGAAAGGTGTGCTGTGGTGTGGGAGTGGGAGCCAGCTGTCATGCAGCATCTGCAGTCAGGAAGCAGAGAGAGATGAACTCTGGTACTCCGCTCAGTTCTCCTTTTTACCTAGTCCTGGATCCCAGCCTGTGGAATGGTGCTGCCTACATTTAAGCTAGGTCTCCTCATCTCAATCACCCTGAGAAAACTTCTCACAGAAATGTGTCTTCTAGATGACTCTAGGTCCTGTCATGGATCCTCAGGATTATCTGTCACTGCACACTCAGCCCACGTGACTACTTTGGGATCCAAGGCAGAAAACACAGTCACTCTGTGGCCTTTTGGAGTGACTCACAGTTCGATACCCTTCAGTCACCTGCTTTTCCACTAGTGTACATGGACTTGCTATCAGGGAAAGTCTGTATTCACTGACACCCACCATGCTGGGTTCTCCAATGGCAGCTCCCTGCCTCTCACCCCATTCTCTTCTCTCTTCTCTCTCTTGCCCTTAAGAATGCTTGCCATCCAGCCGGGCGTGGTGGCGCACGCCTTTAATCCCAGCACTCGGGAGGCAGAGGCAGGCTCATTTCTGAGTTCAAGGCCAGCTTGGTCTACAGAGTGAGCTCCAGGACAGCCAAGGCTACACAGAGAAACCCTGTCTCAAAATACCAAACCCCCCCCCCAAAAAAAAAAGTTTGCTATCCATGTTGCTATCATGCTATTCAAAGACCAGCCTCATTTGAATCTTGTTCTGAGACAGACAGAGGGATATGACAGACAGAAAACACTTGCAATTCTAGTTTTGGGGTTTTGTTGTTGTTTGTTTGTTTTTTGTTTTTTGATAGCGGAGGAGAGAGAGAGTCACAAGTTTGAGGCTATCTTGAGCTACATAACAAATTCCAAGGCAACCTGAAGTATAGAATGAGACCTTGGCAAGGAAAAGGGGAATTCTTTCTCCTTTCCTGCCATGTATTTAAAAATGTCATTTACTGACCATCACAGCACACACACACACACACACACACACACACACACACACACACACACTCGTGCACATGGGTGGGGGACACACATGAGGGAGAGTTTCTGTGCCCTCCTGTTGCTCTGCCAGGTTGATTGAAGAATTTCCTGGCCTTTGTGGTATCTGGCTTGTTTCCATTCCACTCTGTTTACATAACTGCCTGCCCTTGGACCAGTGGGGCTGTGTCTACCAGGTAGGCACCTGCTCACAATGAGTTCTCACATAAGATCCTACCCATCATAGCCCCTGACTATGCACTAACCTCCGCATCTCCTTCTGCAGAGAGCCTTCTAGAAAGAGTATCTAACACTAGCAGACAACACACCCTCACTTCCTTCTACCCCTTCATCCCTATGAATGAGAATATGTTGGCCAACCTGATGGAGACATTTTCTCAATTGAGGTTCCTCTTCCAAGACAAAAACCCAACCAAATAAACAAAAACCCTCCCCCCAGGACACCTTATTCATTCTCTGATGTGTTCACCAAGGTCCCCCCCCCCCCGCTTGTTTCTTTGAGTTACTCAAGTTTTATGGGAATAGCCTGGCTGTTGTCCCTCAAGGGTTCTTCCTGATCCCTGCCCCCTAAATAGACCTTGACCCCTGTGGCAGAGATGCCTCAGGCACAGTACATATTTTCTAGAAGATTCTCCAAGCCTCTCTATGCAGCTATGGAAGACCAGAGAGGAGACAGAGTGTATAGGTGTACCCTGTCCTGACACCAGGCAAAGTCCACGGCTGGAGGTCCTTGTTTGGAAGAGGTCAGCTCCTATGAATGGCTGCAGTTCGATGGAAACGTGGAGGGCATATACCTGGCTCAAGTTTCTGATGGCAAAAAAGAAAAAAAGAAAGAAAGAAAGAAAGAAAGAAAGAAAGAAAGAAAGAAAGAAAGAAAGAAAGAGAGAGAGAGAAAGAAAAAGAAGAAAAGAAATCTATGGGTGGGAACTTAGAGATTTGTGTTCATGTGTCAGAAAGTGGATTAGATAACACAGAGTTATTTTCCCTTCAGAATACTTACCTCTAATTATTCCTTCCTTCCCCCCTTCCCTTTCTCCCTCTTGCTCTGCCCCCCTCTCGCTCCAGGCCCCTGCTCTCTTGGGCCCCATTCACTCCAGCCCCATAGGTTCTTTATTTGTTTCTCATTAAGGATGGTTGTGAGCCACTAAGTGGTTGTTGGGATTTGAACTCAGGACCTCCAGAAGAGCAGTCAGTTCTCTTAACCGCTGAGCCATCTCGCCCGCCCTCATCCTTCCCTTTGATTCTGGGTCCCTCTGCATATTGTGTTTGTGGATGAGATGTGAGCTCTCCTTCTGCATCAGCTCAGAGGCAGTGGAACAAAAAGGGGAGCGCCTAGGCTTAATTCCAGGGTCACTGGCCAGCGACCTGAGAACGGTTCCCATGGAAGTGGGGGAGCTGCTGATGCTGACAGATGTGGAGCTCTGCATCCCACCTGCCCATCCAGAAACAGAAGTCAGACCAAGAGATGTCGAAGGAAAAACAAATGTAATTAGAAGGATCCAGCAGGAGTACAGAGAATTCATGACCCACAAGGCATGCTCCAGGCCCTTCTGTGGCTTACAGCAGGCAGAGGGCTGAGAGGCCATTAGCAATAAGGACCATGAAGCCAGGCAATAACAGCTCAGTGTATCTATGTCTTTTCTCACTGGCTTTTCCAGGCTGTTCCTTTAAGTACAGGACAGAGGATGGCCCCTCACTATTACATAATTTCCATTGGCAGCACCTTACATATAGGAAGGGCATGGGTTTTTCCATCAGAAACTCCTTAGGCTCAGATATTTGAGGACTAGAGCTAGGCATCGTGATTACGGGGGTTGAACACCTTCGGGTGCACTGTTTTGACACATAGAAGAAACGTTCGAATATTCCTGATGGGGAAAAAAAGAGAAAGATAAATTATGAGTTCAAAATCCCAATATCAGAGCCTCTCTGGGTTAACTGTCCCCATCGGGGGCTTTGTCAAATGAGAGCACCAGTCAGAGAGCAGGGCCAAGCTGCCTCAGGGTGGACTGTGTGGTCCTCTACACGCTATAAGGATCTGGAGCTCTATTTACAAACACAGGATTCTTGATCTTCTTAAACACAAAGCTGGCTCCAGTGACTGAAACAGACAGAAGCCTACAGTGAGGGCTTCTGGCCAGCCTGGCTTAGCTGTAGGTGGTAGGCTAGTCTTCGAACCTCACCTTGCATTGCACAAGATAGTTTGTTTCCCCTTCCCACTCCACTACTTTACCATCCTACCGGGGCTGTGTGTGAGTGTGGTGGTGGGGAGCTGAATTTGAATGCACAGGTCCTGACACCGCCATTATAGATAGAACATTATGGGTCCCCTGGATCCACTTAAAGAAACTCTTGTGTCCAATATTTCAGTAGTGAATCCTGATGGGCTGAGTCGGTCTCCAAACATCAAAGCAATGGCCTCTTCTCCAAGAATAGACATTAAGCCCTAACTCCTACCTCTGTTGAGTCCTTCATGAAACCTACCTGGATGCTATTCTCAGGAAGGCATTTGACCTCACTACAGGGTTGGTTTTTTTTTGGTTTTTCGAGACAGGGTTTCTCTGTATAGCTCTGGCTGTCCTGGAACTCCCTCTGTAGACCAGGCTGGCCTCAAACTCAGA
>NC_034606.1:39862677-39865024 GCF_900095145.1 Mus pahari
TTTTTTTTTTTTTTTTTTTTTTTTTTTTTAAGGTCACCTTTGATTGGACAGCTCCTATTCCTGAAAGTGTTTCTTGATCTGCCCACAGGACCCAAGGGAGAACCCAGAATGAGCCAACACTTACGTGTGACGGCCAACAAACAGTATTTCTTTTCTGTAGGGCACTGGGACGGATTTGAGCAGGCAAAGCTGTTCTCTGCTTCACACACATGACAGGTGATCTCTGTGGGCCCACAAGTGGAACGTTGGAGAGGAAAGAAGAGAAAATGAGACCACTGTTCATCCTGCAATACCAAACCTGTCATCCTGTTCCGTGTGACTACCAAGTCCAGTGAGCCCCCACTTTCCCCACGCCCACAGTCTACTTCATGCCGCCTGGCCTTGGCACCTCTGTCTGGTGCCTTCCTCTCTTTTCCATTGGGTGTTTCCTGCATGAACCCCAATTCTCAAGCAGAAACCCCAGGATCAAGAAGCCATCCATCCTCAGACCACCCTTTACTTTCAACCCCAGGGTTCCGCAGCCACCCTTCCTCCTCCACTCTGCGCGTTTCGGGGTCTCATCTTAGATGGGCAATAGAATCTCCCCTGGGTCAGGATTAAGGCAGCTTCCAGTTTGGGGGAAGGCAATGGGGGCACCCTCTCCCACAAATTGCCCATCCCCAGACATGCTAAAGCTCCAAGGCCAGGGCGGTCTTGGTTTTCTAGGACTTCTTTCACAAGAAGGAAGGGTGATGGGAGAGACAGACCAGGAGCCCCTGGGAATGAGCAAGCCATGCTTGCCCCTAGAGGAAACTCCAGATCAGAAGCACATTCACCCCACCCCAATGTCCAGCTGTAGCTTCATGACCTTGGATCTCACATTCCTGGACTTTAGTGTACCTTACCACAACGGACTCTCTCTGGAGTCCCTAACCTGCGCCATATTGTGTCTTCTAGGGGATTAGGGATCAGTACTCACGGTCACTCTGTGCCAACGGTAAGCCCAGGACTATGAGCAAGGCCATTAGGAACACCATCTCCAGAGGATGCTTGGTCCTGTTGAGGAAAGGAGCGAGTGGCTAGCTCTGTTCACTGAAGTCCCCAGTCCCGCGTGGCACGGAACGCTCCCTCTCCTGGTCCGGATGCCAGCCCCACCCCCACCTCGCCATTGCCCCTGGCCTCCTTATCTCCACGTTCGGCTGACCACCATGGGGAATCTTTCTCACACCTTCTACCCCAGATAATCGATGTTCCGGACCGCTTGCCGGCCCTTGAAGTGAACGAAATGAACGGTTAACTTGCTGGCAACCCCCAACCACACTCACTTCCTCAGCAGCCCGTGCCTCGGCGGCGTGTCCACGGGTCCCTGCATCTGACTGGCGAAGTCAGAGACTCAGCTAGTTTGGGGTCGCTCTCCCCACACTGCCCCCTACAGAGTGCCGTTGGTGTGCTCTTTCTGGAACATTCCGGCTCCCGCCAGCCTCCGCGTCTCATTGAGGTCCGCCCAGAGAGGACGGAGGGCTCAGAGTCTGCGTGACACCCAGCTAACAGCGCCCTCTGCCTGACCCCACGGTAGTTACTCACGTCCTAGGAAGAATCTTCTTCCTGGCAGCCAGACACCAGACAACCCAACTCTGACTAGATGTGGTGCCAGAGCCTGACTGTGTTCAGATTAGTTCCGTGAACGAACACAACACACACAAGCTACTAGATCGACGGGTTTTCGGGAACACAGCTCCTTCAGTCTGGCACAGGAAGCGCGTCTGCAGATTTTTTTTCGTTGAGCTGTCCCATAGAGAACTCCAGCCAAACCCATTCCCATTTTTCTTGCTTCCTTTTGACCCTGCTTTCTCCCCACGGTCCTGTGATGATGTTTTTATTTTTATTTTCCACAGTTGCATGAATTCCCTAGCTAGAATTTAGCATAGCATATTAAAACAGTCTCCTTTAAGATAGAAAAATAATTTTTTTGGCAGAATTTTTATGTTATAGGCAGTACTGCATTGTCTAGAATGTCACTCTCAGTGTATAAAAGCATGCACAGGGGCAGCTTCCCACCAGTGATGTGGAAAGCCAAAGGGTTAGATGTATTTGGACCATTATGCCCAAGTTACTGCATATATCAGTGGATGACTTTGTCCTTATGATAAACATAGGTAATAATATGTGCACTATTTGTTTTTAAGTAAACAGCGTTCTTATTATTGTCTGGAGTCTCACTATCTTATCAGTGCAAACAGAATCCTGGAGTAGCCAGGCGTGGTGGCACACACTTTTAATCCCAGCACTCGGGAGGCAGAGGCAGGCGGATTTCTGAGTTCGAGGCCAACCTGGTCTACAAAGTGAGTTCCAGGACAGCCAGGGCTAT
>NC_034606.1:39865854-39878186 GCF_900095145.1 Mus pahari
AGAGAGAGAGAGAGAGAGAGAGAGAGAGAGAGAGAGAGAGAGAGAGGGAGAGAGAGAGAGAACTGCTGAACTAAAGAAAGAAAGAGTTTAGTTGGGTTCTCAGCTGGCAGGTGCAGTGAAGGCAAATAGTTGGTGGTGAGACTGTACCTCTGGAACTCACAATTCCAAGGACCAGGAAACAGAGTACAGAGAAATAATCAGAACTGTCTATAAATGTCAAGACTTTTAACCCTCTTCAAGAAAATTTTACAACCTTCCCAAAGAGCACCACTAGCTGGAGACTAATGATGCTGTGGGAGATCCTGTGAGTTTACCCCTAAACCATAATACTGGCCCTGCAGCAGAGGATGAGACATAAAAAAACATTAGCTAGGTGATTCTGAAAAAGTGTAACATAAAAACAAAAAACTAGGCCTTTAGGCCCAGGCTTGAGAATATGACCTTTGTGACTCAATGCTCCAAGGCATGCTAATCATAAAACAGATAGTGACATTCTTCCACCCACCTGCTTCCTGGGTTCAGGGAGTGTTTGTTCAAAAAGGGTCACCCTGACCATTGCTGGAACCTGCTATGTAAATGTGCTATTGTTAGAGGCTCATAGAAACTGTCTTGAGAAATAACCCACATAATTACCAGGTATTATTCCTTGTGACTTCCACTTACTTGTGACTCTTAACTGGTATTTTTGGTATTTTCCAACAATGCCCTCCCCACCCCCTTGAGTTGTGTTTTTTTCCTTTACATACCCCCTTCCCCAGCTACTTGGGTGCTCCACAGTCCTTTTCCCCTGCATGGTGTACGACTGTGAGCCCCAGAGCGCGCCTGGAATAAAAATCCTCTTGTGGTTTGCATCAAGACCATTTCTCGTGAGTGATTTGGAGTGTCGCCTCTCCTGAGTCAGAATGTGGGGGAGTCCTCACATTGTGGGTCTTTCAAATCCTTCGGGCTTCTAACCCCATCATCTGTAGTGGGTTGGCCTGATGCTGCTTGTAATCTAATGCTAATATAGGTTCCTCCTGGTTGTCCCAGAGACAAGAGTCCACATGTAGAAGCTATGTGACCCTGCCCCCAAATTATTTCTGATAGGTAAATAAAGGTGCCAACAGCTAATAGCTAGGCTTGGGGTCTGAGGAGAAGGTGAAGGAAGGAAGGAAGGAAAAGCCACCATGGGTTAGGTGATCCATAGAAACATGACCCTGAGGGCTGGCCAATTGGAGTTAAGAGCAACCCAGATGGATCATAGTAAGTAATAGCACAGCGTTATCGATAAGAAAGTAGATTCTAATAGCATAGAGGGTAGGTATCTGCCAGCTCTTGTCCTGTTTAAGGCTTATTGTAATTATAAAGGTTGTTTGTGCCCTTTGTCCAGGAACTAAATCGTCATAGGTGGGATAGAAACCCTGGGTCAGATTTAAAAATTTCTACAACAGTCATCTGCATGCAGTTGCCAGTGTGTGCTGTCAGAGGTCTGTTGACAAATTCAGGCTCTTTCTTTTCCTTTTTCCCCCCTTTTTGTCACCTCCCTAGACAAGCCCAAAGATGCAGCAGTAGTTGATGCTGCTCATAGGTCATCGAGGCCAGTTAATTTGGCTCTTGTGTACCAGTCACAGTCATGTGCACTTTCAATGCTTTTGATCGTCCGGCAGGTCACAGACATCAGGATTTGAAGCTTCCTCTTGCTATTGCTTTCATTTAGCCTTGGGTTGTTCTTACTTCCCAGATTTCAGAGAGCACAACCATGGCATGGAGATGCCAAGCTGTTTCATGATAATGCAACTGAGGGTCATCCAAAAGAATGATCTGAACTGACTCTTGGCTCAGGCCCTAGGACATAGCCTGTGACACAATCTAGCTTGTGGCCTACTGAACTTTTTCTTGCCCTGGCAATCCACCCAACAGGAACAAAGGTAATTGGAAGAAGCACCTGGGTCTCTCCTTTTGGTTAACAGACCCTTGTATCAGGTGACCTCCGAGAAATTGGAATGCCCATCAGCAATCTTATGCTGGGGGCAGGGGTGGGAGTGGGGGTGGGAAGAGAAAATACTGAAGCCTGTTGAAAATCAAAGGAGGAACTTGCCTACAAGAAAAGAGCTTTCCCACAGTGCTAACAACTTATCAGACTACCTTAATGGAGATACTGGGACCCAGACAATGATGGACAGAGCCATACCTTGACTGGGACTGCTTAGGGAAACATAACTCTGGCTTCTACATGAACCTTAAATTCAGGACCCCGAAGACTGATTGGACGAGGTTCATGGATCTCATTGTCCCTCTGCCCAATGTGGCCATATTAACCATCCTATATCTATCTATCTATCTATCTATCTATCTATCTATCTATCTATCTATCATGATCTCTCTAGCTTTTACTATTAATCTAGCTTATCATGGATAGATGGAAGAAACCTGGTTTCTTGGGGGTATAGTCTGTGATCCCTTAAGCATGGTAAAACTCTTACCAACAGCTGGATACCATGAGAGAAGAAAGGCATCCAGAGGAACAAGTGCAGAGTGCCTGCACCAGACTTGGCTTGGACTCGCCTTGGTCCCCAGGGCCCTGAGGAAAGATTCCCTTCCTAGAGTAAAGTTGGGCTGAGCCCAACCCACAAAGCCACCAAGATCAGACAGCAGGAGAAAATCCACCTCTAAGCCGTCTCTGTAGCCTAACACTGAAACATTGTCCTAGAGGAACCATGTGTTTTGTAATTACTGAAGCAAATGTGGAGGTTTCCTGCCCTATGTTCCTGTCCAGCAGGCCCATTTTAGAGGAGTCAGTAAAGGAGGGTGCTGCAGCTTGGTGGGTGGTGGAGCTCCTCCTGATGGTGGTCCTTCCAATGAACTCCAGTGAAAAAGTCACAGGCTTTTCACTCCAGGAAGGAAGAAAAAAAACAAATGACGTTGTGTCTTAGATCACCAAGCTAAGTTGGGCAAGCTGGAACATTCATGGGTGTGGTGGTTTGAAAGAGATGTCTCCCAGTAGTCTCCTGCATTTGAATACTTGGTTCCTAGTGGGGGGAACCTCTTGGGAAGGATTAGGTGTTGTAGCCTTGTTGGTAGAGGAGTGTCACTGGAGCTGGGCTTGAGGTTTCAAAAGCCTCATGCCACCCTCACTGTGATTTCTGCTTTCTGTTTGTGATTCAAGATGTGAACTCATAGCTGCTGCTCCAGACATCCTGTCACTTGTTGCCTCCACTCTACCATCATGAATTCTAACTCTCTAGACCTATAAGGCCAGAATAAAGTCTTCTGTTAGGTTTCTTAGACATGGTGTTTTATAACAGTAAAAGAAATAATGAATATAGTGGTCACCTTGTTTATCCAATTTGTAGGTCTTACCACATGGACCCACATGGACTGCACACCCAGTCTCAATACCAACATCCATCCATGTGGACCATTTGCTTTCCCTGGACTCACACATTCATTGCTCCTACACTTGCTTCTAAGGCCAACCACAGGAAGACAGCATTTATCCAGTGGCTGGCTTCTCCATAAGACCACCAGACACTAAATACTCATCCACCGTAGACAGCCAAAGATGGTTTCTAGTTGACCCTTTCATTGGGAAAAGCATAGAGAGATGGATGAGTCTCAGCATATCATTAAATGATTTAGTAGGAATGTGTCAAGAAGGAATCATTTTTTTTTTTTTGTAAAGTGATTCAGTGTTGGCTTAACAACTGAAGGGTTTACCCAAGAGTAAGACATACTTAAGTTTTGGAGAAATCTAAACCCCAGTTTCAAATGTCTATTTTAGTGAAATGAGACAACAAATCTCTTAGTCTTCTAAGTCAATTTTTGTTGTTGTAGAAATTTTTAATCCTAACTTGGAGTTTCTGCCCCACCTTTGACCATATAGTTTTTGGATAAAAGACACACACAGCCATTATACTTACAATAATCCTTAATCAGAACTAGACCTGGACAGATATCTACCCTCTATGTTATTAGAATTTATTTTCTATCAATAACCCTGAATTATTACTTACTATGTTTTATCTAGGCTGCTCTTAAATTCAATTGGCCAGCCCTAGGGCCGTGCTCTCTTGAACTCACCTAACCCATGGTGGTTTCTCCTCCATTTGCCTTCTTCTCTCTCCTCATGGTTCTCCTCCAAACCCAAGCCCTGGAATCCTAAACCCTACCTATGTAGCTTCTGCCTAACTATTAGCTGTTGGCATCTTTATTTACCAATCAAAAATAACTTGGGGGCAGGGTCACATAGCATCTACATGCAGACTCCGGAGCCTGGGGACCTTCACTTAGTATTATAATACATAGCAAGACCAAACCTCAACATTTTGTAAACATTGTGAAGAGTTCATCAATACTTCAAAAAAGACACCCTGTTGTCTCAACAGGATCAACATTACTTATGTCTCAGTATAAGAGGTATTTCAACATTAGGAACTGGGGCACATTTGTAACCATAAAATAACCATTTTTTGAAATGTTTTAATGAAAACACCTTTTATGTAAAAAACATCCCACTTCCTAAAGGTCCTTTATAAAAAATACACAGAATACTTGGAATTTTTATATCTCCTCATAAAGAAATGATGACTCATAGTGCATAACAGAAATTAATTATTACAAATATACTGTAAACATGTTATATTTAAAATCAATTATCTGCACATTTTAATATGTCTCTGTGTGGGTTTTTTTTCCAGAAAAAAATCTTTTTCTCTTAAAATGTGTCTATACTTAGCTTGGAAAGGTGGCTCAGAACTTAAAAGCACTAGTTGCTCTTCCAGAGGATCCAAGTTCTAGTCTCAGCCCCCACACTGTGGATCACAGACATAGCTCTAGTTTCAAAGGAGCTGATACCCTCTCCAGGCTTCCCTGGGCAATATATTGTCATGTACACTGTATTACATTTACAAGGTCATACATGCAATCAAAATACCCATACACATAAAATATATTTTTTTAATGTGCATGACTTGTCATATCTTCCATTCTTTCTGCCCAGCCAATTCCTGAATGTATTGTACCAGAATGAAGACAGGTGGATTCACCTGCTTTTCATCTCCACCCAATCTTCTCAACCCCTCAGATCTAGCCTGGTTTCCTCATCCAATGCCCTGGCCTAGTCTGGTCCCCTCTTCTTGGGCTTGGACCAGGACACATCCCCCACACACCCCTCAACATATAGGCCCTTCTTGCCCTGCATTTCAGCTTCTCTGAGTAGTCAGATGCTGTACATCTTACACCAAAATCTAACTGGGTGAGTCCTCCTGATCTTTTCCTCCATGTCCACTCCATGACCCCCCAGATTTACTCTCAGAACTCCAGGCTTGGACAAGGGTGCATATTAAACAGCCCTGTGTTTACTTGGCTTCATTTTACCTAAGTTTTACCCAAACTTAAGTCTCAACCTGGTCCACATATCCTGTGTTCTGGCCTAACCCATTCTGTCCATATCCAACACAGAACTGACAAAAGAAGTTCCCATGTCCAAGCCCAAACTTCATGGTAAAAAAAAAATACAGAAAATATGAAAAATCAAGGCAGTGTCTTCTCCCAAGACCCACCAGTACTACAGAAATGTCTGCCAATGAGAGTTACTCAGATGACGCCCAAGACACAGAATTCGAAAGAGAAATCATAAACACTGTCAAAGATTTCAAGGAGCTTTAAAGAGACACAAAGAAACAGCTTAATGAACTTAGAGAGAATAAACACTTGGGTGAATCCCAAGAAAAATATAAACATAAGACTGATGAAAATCACAAAGACATTACAGGAATGGAAAAAAATTCAACAAAGAGATAAAAAGATTGAGGAGAACTCAAACTGAAATGAATATATAGTTTAATATCCCAATAACCCAACAAGGAAACACAAGAGGTAGAACCTTACAAATAGAATGAATCAATCAGAAGATAGAATATCAGGGCTTAAAGATAAAGGAGGGGATCTAGATAAATGAGGCAAAGATTAAACACACACACACACACACACACACACACACACACACACACACGAGGGCGGGGGAGGGGAAGAAATATACAGGAAATGTGGGACATGGTGAAAAGACCAAACCTTCAAATTATAGGAATAGATGAGGGGGAAGAATAGAAGACCAGGGGCATAAACAGATCTTCAACAAGATCATAGGAAAAAAAACTTCCTGAAAGTAAGAAAGACATGTCCATAAAGACAACAAGGAACACACAGGATCCCAACAAAGCATAACTGGAAAAGAAAACTCCCACAGAATATCATAGTCTAAACACTAAGTATACAGAACATAGAAAAATATCAAAAGCTGCAAGCACAAGTTACATCATCACATATAAAGGAAAACCTATCAAATAACAGCTGATTTTTCAATGTAGTGTTGAAAGCCAGAAGAGCCTGGAGCCACACATTCCAAGTCCTGCCTAAAAGATCATGAGTGGCAACGCAACCTATACATGTACTTAGTAAAGTGATCTGCCATAATTGAAGGAAGAGAGAGAGAAAAAAACTTTCCAGGATATAAACAGCCTAAAAAATTAGATACAAGATCCAACCTAAGGAACACATGAGAAGCAATATTTCAAGCTGAAGAGGAAAGTAGGTGTAAGCAAGAGACTGTAGAAAACAAAGCTGCAGTTATGGCACAAAATACCACCAGGAGTGCAAACGGCCCCGTGTAACGTCAACAACACAGTGACTGCAGTAACACTGGCTTGAAGTCATAGTTTTAAATATTAATGGCCTCATTTACTGAGCAAAAGACAGGCTAGATAAAAGGATTGAAACACAAAATCAATCTATCTATTGTCTACAAGAAATACATTTTAGTTTTAACCATAAATGTGTTATTAGAATGAGCAGATGCCTGAAAGGACTCCAAGCAAATGGGATCAGAAAGAAAGAAGGTACTGCTACTCTAATATGTGACACAATAGATTTCAAACTCAAACTAGTCAGAAGAGATGAAGAGGGCCACATGATTACAATCACTGGACAGATAACATAGAAGACCTTGCTATGGTAACCATACACGCACCACACTCCACTGCACCCAATTTCACAAAAAGTGTGCTACTGGAATTAAAGACATGGATCAATATCACATAATAATAATAATAATAATAATAATAATAATAATAATAATAATAATAATAATAATAAAGACCTGATTTCAGTACCTCACTTTCTTCACCAGGTCATCTAGATGAAAATAAGCAGAAAAACATTAGAATTAAAGAATGTTATACATAAAATGGGCCTTACAGACATCTACTGTATATTCCACTCAAATACATACACACAAACCAGACACAGATACTTGCATGCACACGCATACACATATATACTCAATGCACATGCACGTGCATGTACGTGTACACATACACACATGCACCCCCACAAATGCACACGCACACACACACACACACACACACACACACACACACATACATGTACCTGCATTCTACACAGCTGCTCAAAGAGCTTCTCTAAAGCACAAAACCACATCTTGGTAATCAAAACAAATTTTAACTAATTCAGAAAGACTGAAATAACACCAAGTATGCTATCAGACAACAATGCCATAAAACTTAAAACTGCCAGTCAGCAAGCATGCCAACAATCTCCAGGAAGTAAACTCATGGAGATAAAACAAGTCATTAGTGAAGGAGAAAAGGGTAAAAGAAGAAATCAAGAATGAAAAACTTTTGCTGGAAGTAAATGAAAATGAGGAAAGAAAACACTAGAATGTCTGCGAAGGATGAAAGGAGTCCCGTGAAGGCACAGTTTTATGGTTTTATGTGAAACCAATCCTTCCGCCACTTTTTATATAAACAAAAGGCTGGGAACATAAAAATGTGATCATAGAGTCCAACAGCTGCTCAGGCCACGAGTGTACACCCAAAAGAGCCCTCCCTTGCTCACAGTCATGATAGGCACCTTACAGAGGCCCCATCTGTAGTCCCTACCTAATAGACTTACATGTGCTGGGATTTATCACCTGGGAAAGTGAGTTTACATGCAAGTAGATATTGGTGGCTGCCAGGAGCCATCAAGAAGAAGCTAAAGACTAGCACGTGATCTTCCTGAGATGGTTCTGCTCTGTACCTTCAAAGTTAACTTAATTATTTAATTAGAATTGCTTCTCTAGGCAAAGTTTAGAAGAATTTCATTTTAGGAAAGTCCCCTATTAATATGCATATATATATATATATATATATATATATATATATATATATATATTCACACTAGGTGTACACACCCTTTTGAGTAGATCTCAGCAGAACAACAAAGCTGTACTGTCTTGTAGTGATGCTATATACAAATAGATGATTTCTTAATTCTTAATGATGATCCTATAAGAATTCCTAAAATTATATTAGCAATTATTAAACTCTTTTATAATAGGACTCCTATTAAATCTTTTCTGATGTCAAAATTGCAATGAGAACTTTGCCAATATTCAAGTGTCATGAGTTATTTGTTCGTGAAATAGAGAGTAGGCATCTACTACTTAGACCACATTCCAAGAGGTTGTAAAACAACCAAAGGTCATAAAAAGGGAACAAACTACTATAGGTGCAAAAACAGAAAGTTGACTGGTTTTATCTGTACAAAACTTCCATGATGACTTAGTTATGGTCTTTAACTCCCCAAGAATCTGTAGAGATAATGCCGGATGATGACTGTTTATCTAGATAATTACTCTTAATGGATATGCATGCAAACATTGTCTGTTGTAAACTTCTTATTCAATTTACGATTTGAATTTATGTTTAAACTTCTAGTGAACTTAAAAAAAAAGAATATAAAGGGGGGGATACTTGTAAAGACCTTGTGATATACTCTCCTAGAAAAGGTACAAAAGACTAGGAAATATTACATCGGAGGGAGTGACATTGAAGAGCTAGCACTTGGGAGCATAGTATTGGGAGTGAGGCATTGGGAGCAAGGGCATTATTGCATCAGAGCAGGAGAGATCAAAATTAGAAGGAAAATGCAGAGTGGAATGACTTATAAATTATAAGGCAACCTAAAGTGTTAAGAGAGCAATATGCAGAATGCAGAGGGAAAGAGGAAAAGGAAGCTGTAGAGAAAGCAGAGGAGCAGGCAGGCTTCTCCTTACCCTGCCTGGGACAAGGGTATTAAGATCTTTTCTTAATAGCAAGGCAGGCTCAGTCTTACTAAAGAGAAGAAAGTGTTCTTCCTACAGACTTGGGTTTAATTCATTAAGCAATAAAAGGGTAGAAGCTTTATCTCTATGCAATAAAAATTGGGAGTTCATTTTTCATCCAGAATGAGGAAGTTCTTTCTGCATTGGCACTTGGTCTTTTGCTCCAATACATATGTAAGAATGGATGAGTGTGTTAAGTAGGTAATTATGAGATACTATGAAACTGGGCAGGGGCTGGTTTGAATTAAAATGTATAAATGTGTATGTATGAATATGTATATGTAAATTCATAATTTATGTAAGTTTAATCCATATTTGCTTGTGTAAAAGTTATTCTTTCTGCAAGCCTTGAGATTCTTCTCTTGATTCAGTAGAAGATTATTCCTATAAACTTCCACCTAACCTGACAAGCAAGAGGCATCTGGAAAAGATGGAATGGTCCCTAGCAATTAATCCTTTACTTTACCTCTGCTGTTTTATTATGAGGTGATAAATGCCAGAGACTGCAGTTTCTGATCTCAAAGGAACACAGGCAGATCAGCTACAGTAGCAAAGTGACATAAACTTAATAGGAAAATATGTTATTACTGTATAGCAACCCTAAATATCTCATTAAGACAAATTCTCACCCCACAGCACTGCCTCAAGATTAACCAAGAAGAAAGTAGAACATCCGGGAATGACCTTGGAAATCAGCTAAACTTCCAAAAGATAAAATTTGAAAACAATATGCCAGTTCAAGGGAATCATATATGTGTATGTATATGTGTGCATGTCTGTCTGTCTGTCTGTCTGTCTGTCTGTCTGTCTGTCTGTCTGGTACCAAAGAATAAGCTCCATAAAAGTTCAATCTTTGGTAACATACAGAAAATAAAAATACGTAGAGACAGAAAGTACAATCATACAGGCTGGTTACTGGTTAAGGACAGCCTGGAGGAGTCAGAGCAGGAGTCACAAATGGACCTCAATTCATTTGGAGGAAAAAGCATTTGAAAATTGATTATGATGGTAATGGGCGTGTCCATGCAGTGAGTATTCAAAACACCTGAACTTTACACATTACATGGATGAGTTGCACATTATGTAATTTGTATCTTACAATGACTAGAGTAGCACAAAAGAGGCATCGAAATCTCACATGTTTTGATATGGAGGGTACTACTCAAAACAAAAAAGCCAGACACACTTAGAGGGCACCAAGGTACTCAGTGTGAAAACTGGTAGTGCTTGTCCACTTTGGTGTGTTCCCTAAGGATGTGACATAACCTCAGTCTAAACACTCTTGCAATGGTAACTCAGAGATGTGTCTGACTTTACAAGGGGAGATTTNCTGAATGTGGGTAGCTTCAGTACAGTCTGTTGAGGGCCTGGTGACCAAGGACCAAGGGACCTTCAAATGAGATTGTCATCCGGACACTGCACCTAGACACTCTGTCTAGCCAATTATTCTTTAAGGCAACTCTTTTCATCTTGCCAATCCTCTGTCTCTCTCTGACACACTCTATAGATGTGTTGGGTGTGAGCATGTGCTAGTTCCTGAGCATTTTAGACGTGATGAGACCCCACACCACACGCATAGTGTCATACGCATGCAAACACATCCACATAAAACTATAAGTGTAATGAAATTCTGAAAATTAGTAGAGAGCACCAGGGGAAAACAATGGGGAACATGCTGTCACTTCAGACAAAGCAGGAGGTGTGGCAGAGACAACCCAGTTGTTAAAGAATTTGTCCCATGAAATAAGGAAATCACAGATGGAACTATCAGGTCNAGGGACACAGGGGCCACTCATTCCCAGGCGGCATCCCCCTCCNTTCTCCAGTGACCTGAGGAATGAATGGACCTGTCAAGGAATAATGTCATCTGAGCTCAGCTGGGACCTGTCTTCTCAGCCTACATTCTGACTAGCCTCAGAACACTTCTGCCTTTTGTTCAAAACACTCATCCACCCAGGTTTTCANGGCTTTGGACCCACCNATGTGATGAGTATNTAGNCTANNGTGATTAAAGGTTGCCAAAGCAACACAAACCATGATACCATGAAGGAACTCCTAAGGGGATGGAGTACGGATGACCTAATCTGAGCAGAGGGTCCAGGCTGAGTACTCAAGTATAGCAGGAAAACAATGGCCAAGGGCACTTTCAACCAACGATGCCTTTATTTCTTTCCTACAAGAAAGGATGAATGGGCCCCAAAGGTTCTCTGGACACTGTCTCTGCTTCACNAGGAAGCAAGAAAGTACAAAGTTCCTTTCAACTGTGAGAAGATGAGTACACCCAAAGAGGGGTTCTCAGGTCAGTATGCTGTGGGAGAGGATTGAGGCAAGACACAGAAGGTTGACCAACCCCAGACTCACAGCTCTAGCAACTACCTCTTCCTCTATGGAAGTTTCACCTAACAGGTCCCTCTCTGTGTTACTGGGTCCTCCCTCATTGCAAACTACGCTCCCACAGCACAGGACAAAGTAGAAGTGCTTGGCATCTTTAAGCACCCTAGGGAGTTCTGGAGGCACGTGCTCTCTATACACAAATGAGCAGTCCGTGGTGCAGTCCTTGTAGACAAAGAGCATCCGAAGGTTCACACCTACAAAGGAAGCCATCAGGAGAATTACCACCTTCACAATTTCATCATAAACCCACCACCACAGTCAACCACACAACTAGTTCCATACCAGACACTGTCAAGAATGCCTGACAGAAACATGCTAGTAAACAAGATGGACCAACTGCTCGGTACCATCATCTACACTTAATTTTCCTTCTATGCATGCTACCATCTTCACATCTGTAACTGTCCCTCCCCAGTTGACTTCTTAGTCTCAGGACACAAAGATATGCAAATGAAATTTCTGGCTGAGTTTGGGCTCTGTGCCCAAGGCTAGAATGAAGCAGTGACCAGAAGTTATGTCCCCAGACACTCCATAGAGGCTTCCCTGGAGTGCCCATATTCACGACTCCAGAGTGAACTCCTTCCCAACCCCTCTAACCTGGCTTCCCAAGCTTTGACACCTGGTACAAAGAACGGGGCCCCCTGATAACTGACACATTTTCCATAACAGGTTCTATGGCCCTATCCAAGAAAGGCTCCATAGAGAACAAGACCAACATCTCCACTGACTTTAGTCCACTGACTAAAGAGTTAGAGTTGTCTGACATGAGCCCACTGACCACACCCTGCTGGGACCC
>NC_034606.1:39891401-39898850 GCF_900095145.1 Mus pahari
GCTGACTGTCAACATGCTCTGGATGTCCAGGGAATGAGACTACTGTAGCCCTTTCCAGGCCTTTGTCCCTGAGTGTCTCTCTATGCACATGAGCAGACGTTCAGGTTCAGTTTTCGTGAATGTTTGCATGTGTGTTGATTCCTGGTCTTGTGCAGTCACATCCTGAATTAGTGACTTTTGNATTGNCCTGATTAAACAGCAGCATGCCCAGGACAACTTCCAAAATAAGGCATTTCACTGAGCTTATGTTTTCAGAGACTTGGAGCCAGTTAGGGTGGAGGGAAGGCACAGCTGCAGCAACAGCAGAGAGCTCACACCTAGATCGGCAAGTAGGAGACAGAGCTAACTTGGAAAGGTGCTAGGCTTTTGAACTCTCAAAGCCTGTCCCCAAGTGACACACCTATGTCAATAAGGCCACACCTACTAATGCTTCCCAAACAGTTCTCCCCAGGGTGGGTACTGGGGTGGTGTAGTATGGGTGGGGGAAACCAAATATTCAAACATAGGAGCCAATGCGGACCACTCTCATTCAGACCACCAGATACCACAGCTAGCCAGGTTCAAGGACTGAGGTGTCTCGTTTCCTCAGGGTGACTCCTGCCATCTGAGATGACAAAGCTGTAGCTGGATCAGGGTACACACACAGGCAAAATCAATATCACTTAAATGAGCAGTGATCTTTTGTGGAGGTGTCAGGAGAGATTGCAATGAAGATATAACTACTGTCAGTACATGTAAATCAAGTAACATGCAATACAGATAGTCCCTGGGCTGGGGAATGTCCAGGGAAAGGGCCAGTATTTCTAAAACACAGGCCACCTGGCAGTTCTGAAGTNCCCATTTTCAGCTCCACCTGCCTGTGGTGTCTAGGTGCCACAGCACAGAGTCTAAACTCATTATGGCTCTNGATCAAGGGTGGAAGTAGTTTGTCTGGAAAGGAGCAGATAGCATCGGTCTTAGCGTTTGTGCCTCTCACCGGTAGGAAGTAGCCCTAAATAGCACATTGCTGATTTAGCCAAGGGTGGTTTGTTGCCAGGGATAGGTGATGGATTGGATTTCCTCCTCCCCTGGCTTTANTTTGCTCACATCTGGAACAGATAAGTCTGATAACACCATTAACAAATGGAAATCACCAGATGAGCCCACCAAGAGAGAAATGGGCAAATGCACACACTTCTCATGGGTTCTCATGGTCCTCATTAACGGAGCTCTGTGGAGTCATTTCTGCATGGCACTTCAACTGTACTGTAAATTGTTGTGTGGGAAGGAACTGTTGGCTCCCAGTCAGAGAGAACCTATCTAGGCAGCCCAGTAGACAAGGAAGCCACCCTGGGACAATGAAACATATGGAGTTGTGTGATTTGCCAAGAGAGNATTTATCAAAGTGAATAGAGAGTCCTGACAGCTGAAGTACGACTGTCGATAACCATGGAGTTTGTGTGTGGGAGGTCGCTACTTGGTTTATGATCACAAGACCCTTCTGAGGTCTTGCAGCAGAAAAGACTCGGGCTGTGAATATAAAGTAGTTGGGTAAGTTCCACAGTAGAGGCACTAAATTATGGCTGCAGTCTAGAAGGGTAACAAGCAGCAGCAAAGTCAGCAGGAGGAGCAGCAGCAGCAGGAACAGCAGCAGCAGCAGGAACAGCAGCAGCAAGGCCTCAAACCTTCAGCCCAGGGTCCCAGCAGGGTGTGGTCAGTGGGCTCATGTCAGACAACTCTAACTCTTTAGTCAGTGGACTAAAGTCAGTGGAGATGTTGGTCTTGTTCTCTATGGAGCCTTTCTTGGATAGGGCCATATAACCTGTTATGGAAAATGTGTCAGTTATCAGGGGGCCCCGTTCTTTGTACCAGGTGTCAAAGCTTGGGAAGCCAGGTTAGAGGGGTTGGGAAGGAGTTCACTCTGGAGTCGTGAATATGGGCACTCCAGGGAAGCCTCTATGGAGTGTCTGGGAACATAACTTCTGGTCACTGCTTCATTCTAGCCTTGGGCACAGAGCCCAAACTCAGCCAGAAATTTCATTTGTATATCTGTGTGTTTTGAGACTAAGAAGTCAACTGGGGAGGGACAGTGACAGATGTGAAAATGGTAGCATGCATAGAAGGAAAATTAAGTGTAGATGATGGTACCGAGCAGTCGGACCATCTTGCTTACTAGCATGTTTCTGTCAGGCATTCTTGACAGTGTCTGGTATGGAGCCAGTTGTGTGGTTGACTGTGGTGGTGGGTTTACGATGAAATTGTGAAGGTGGTAATTCTCCTGATGGCTTCCTTTGTAGGTGTGAACCTTCGGCTGCTCTATGTCTACAAGGACTGCATCCAGGACTGCTCATTTGTGTATAGAGAGCACGTGCCTCCAGAATTCCCTAGGGTGCTTAAAGATGTCAAGCACTTCTACTTTGTCCTGTGCTGTGCGCACCCATTTTGCAATGTGGGAGGACCCAATAATTTAGAGAGAGACCTGTTAGGTGAAACTTCCATAGAGGAAGAGGTAATTGCTAGAGCTGTGAGTCTGGGGTTGGTCAACCTTCTGTGTCTTGCCTCAATCCTCTCCCACAGCATACTGACCTGAAAACCCCTCTTTGGGTGTACTCATCTTCTCACAGTTGAAAGGAACTTTGTACTTTCTTGCTTCCTNGTGAAGCAGAGACAGTGTCCAGAGAACCTTTGGGGCCCATTCNTCCTTTCTTGTAGGAAAGAAATAAAGGCATCGTTGGTTGAAAGTGCCCTTGGCCATTGTTTTCCTGCTATACTTGAGTACTCAGCCTGGACCCTCTGCTCAGATTAGGTCATCCGTACTCCATCCCCTTAGGAGTTCCTTCATGGTATCATGGTTTGTGTTGCTTTGGCAACCTTTAATCACNNTAGNCTANATACTCATCACATNGGTGGGTCCAAAGCCNTGAAAACCTGGGTGGATGAGTGTTTTGAACAAAAGGCAGAAGTGTTCTGAGGCTAGTCAGAATGTAGGCTGAGAAGACAGGTCCCAGCTGAGCTCAGATGACATTATTCCTTGACAGGTCCATTCATTCCTCAGGTCACTGGAGAANGGAGGGGGATGCNGCCTGGGAATGAGTGGCCCCTGTGTCCCTTGACCTGATAGTTCCATCTGTGATTTCCTTATTTCATGGGACAAATTCTTTAACAACTGGGTTGTCTCTGCCACACCTCCTGCTTTGTCTGAAGTGACAGCATGTTCCCCATTGTTTTCCCCTGGTGCTCTCTACTGATTTTCAGAATTTCATTACACTTATAGTTTTTTTCAGGTGTTTCCAAGTTTATATCAATATATTAGTAGAATAAAATAAAATTCCTCACATTTACTACATGTGATCGTGTTCTCACATCCACTTTCAGCAAAGCAAAAATGAAGAATAAGTTTGGTTTTGCTCTTCACTTATAGTTTTATGTGGATGTGTTTGCATGCGTATGACCCTATGTGTGTGGTGTGGGGTCTCGTCATGTCTAAAATGCTCAGGAACTTGCACATGCTCACACCCAACACATCTATAGAGTGTGTCAAAGAGAGACAGAGGATCGTCAAGATGAAAAGTGTTGCCTTAAAGAATAATTGGCTAGACAGAGTGTCTAGGTGCAGTGTCCGGATGACAATCTCATTTGAAGGTCCCTTGGTCNTTGNTCACCAGGCCCTCAACAGACTGTACTGAAGCTACCCACATTCAGNAAATCTCCCCTTGTAAAGTCAGACACATCTCTGAGTTACCATTGCAAGAGTGTTTAGACTGAGGTTATGTCACATCCTTAGGGAACACACCAAAGTGGACAAGCACTAACAGCTTTTACACTGAGTACCTTGGTGCCCTCTAAGTGTGTCTGGCTTTGTTGTTTGTTTGTTTTGAGTAGTACCCTCCATGTCAAAACATGTGAGATCTCCATGCCTGACTTTTGCTACTCTAGTCATTGTAAGATACAAATTACATAATGTGCAACTCATCCATGTAATGTGTAAAGTTCAGGTGTTTAGAATACTGAGTGCATGGACATGCCCATTATCATTATAATCAATTTTCAAATGCTTTTTCCTCCAAATGAATTCAGGCCCATCTGTGACTCTTGCCCTGACTCCTCCATGCTGTCCTTATCCAGTAACTAGCCTGTATGATGGCACTTTCTGTCTCTATGCATTTTTATTTTCTGGACATTAACAAAGATTGAACTGCCATGAAGCTTGTTCTCTTGTAACCAGTGATATGTGTATGTTTTTGTGTGTGGACGCATTTGGGTTACACATGGCATCCTTGAACTGGCATAATGTTTTCAAGTTTACCTGTTTTATTTGTAGCTGCCAATATCTGCTTACCTGTAAACTCAGTCTTCCAGGGGATAAATCCCAGCACCACTATGTCTGTTATTTAGGGGCCACAAACAGTGTCCCTGTAGGGTGGGTACCTGTCATAGCTGTGAGAAGGGGAGGTCTCATCTTTTGGCCTCTGCAGCTGCTAGACTCTGGCATCACATTTATGTTCACACCCTATTTATATTTATATAGAAATGATAGAGGGCTGGTTTTACCAGAAAAAAGATAATAGACAGACAGACAGAAAGAGAGAGAGAGAGAGAAAGAAAATGAAAGGAAGGAAGGAAGGAAGGAAGGAAGGAAGGAAGGAAGGAAGGAAGGAAGGAAGGAAGGAAGGAAGGAAGGAATGGTATAGCTGTGTTTACATGAAAAGTAGCCTAAAGCTCCCAGGTCCAGAAAATACATGGTAAGGTCTCTTAATCATGACCTTTTTCTTAGAGTATTGGACTTCTTGATGGCAAAATTAAAAACAAAAACAAACAGGAAAAAAACCATAGTTTCCATCTCAAAGAGAATAAGAGATAGTATATTTTGGAGGCATTTTGGTTACCATGTCCTTGGCAGACATATTTAGGTCATCCTACATTTCATGTTTCAACATGGAAGCAGTTTCATGAAGGTTTTTTTAGTTTTACTTAACAAAGGAAGCCATACATGAAGGTAAGTTTAAAATATATAAATGGGTACACTGTAGAAGTGCATATAGCCAGATAGGGGCAGAAGCATTTATGTAGGCCCCAGATGATATCATTTTGGGCTTTTGGGTTGTTTTGCTAAGTTACTGGATTCCAAGATTTCTGTCTATTCATTATAGGATAGTAGTGTAGACACACAGGTGGTCAAGGTTATGTTATTTTAGGAGCTAATGGTAGCTGAAGATGAAGTACTTTGCCTCTTGAGCTGTAACATTCAAGCTCTACATAACTGCATGGTCATTTTGTGTGTGTGTGTGTGTGTGTGTGTGTGTGTGTGTGTGTGTGTGTGTGCGTGTGTATTGTTGGTTGTTTCATTTGGGGGTGGTTGCCTGCATATATGTCTACACAACATGTGTGTAAAGTGCTAGTGGAGGGTGTCAGATCCTTTGGAACTGAAGTTACAAGTCATTGTGAGCTACCATGTGGGTGCTGAGATTTGAACCTTGGTCCTCTGGAAGAGCAGCCAGTGCTTTAACCACTGGGCCCTCCCATTAGTCCCTCCGGCAGTTTCAGTCTTAACCAGCCATTGCTGACACATCTTCTTTCCTGGAATTTTGTTCGTACTGCAAAGTAGCTTTTATCAGCTGTCTTCTGCCTGCTTATCAGCATTTTGCACATGAGAAGTGATTTACTTTTTTGTGTTGAATATTTATATGCTTTAAAAAGTTAACATGGGTAAGACTTATTATCGGTCCTAAGCTCATAAAACACTTGTCAGGTGGGCAGTGGTAGAGCATGCCTTTAATCCCAGTACTAGGGAAACAGAAGCTGGTGGATCTCTGAGTTGGAGACCAGGTTGGTCTACAACGTGAGTTCAGGACAGCTAGGGCTACACAGAGAAACCCTGTCCTGAAAAACAAAACAAAACAAAACGAAACGAAAAAACCAAACCAAACAAACAAAAAACCCAAATAAAAAATTAAAAATTGCCAATTTTAAAATAAGTTCGTTAGGTGTTTCAGAATTGACTCCTTGAGTTTTTTCTTTTAATATAATGACTTTATTCACACAACTTGTTTTCAAAAAACTTTAATTGACCAACAAGTGCACGGTTATCCCATGCAGCTTTTGTACCTTTAGTGGTAACAAGATAGTTCATGATCCAACATTATTTAACACCTCCCTTGGGGCCCTATCCTGAAGACTGAAGCTAGGGGGTGACTTTCTTTTAATTGGTTCATATGTTCATTTGTTAATGTCACTATGTCTCATTATATTAAAATTAATTTAAAAGGGTCAAATGTTAAAAATGACAGGATTGTCTGGTCCCTGCCACCAGTAAATAAAAGCTAACACATGCCAACTTAGGACACATCATTTTAACTTTCTGGTGGTAACATCAATGAACTCTGACTTCAAAGATGGTGAGAGATGAAGTGAAGAAGCTGAGATTTACATATTTAAAACAACGTTGGGTTTTGTCTGAGTTGTGTCTGAGTGTCATGCAAAGGTCACTATGTTTGGTTAAGTGTCATAAACAGTAAGATGTGTGTCCTAAGACCTGGACACTGTTCCATTTATAAAGTGCTCTGAGCTTAAAGTTAAGTCCTGTGCATGTGTATGTGGGAGTATATTTGTACAGACACATTTTATTTCTAAACTTCTCTTGTTTTCTATGTGCAGATGGTTTGTCTGTGTGTATGTCTGTGATCCGTAATGTGTTTAGTAGAGTTTTCAAACTGGGGTGGTGATCCCTTAGAACTAGAGTTATAGGTATTTTTTTATTAGATATTTTCTTGATTTACATTTCAAATGCTATCCCGAAAGTTCCCTATACCCTTCCCCCCCCCCCCGTCCCTGCTCCCCTACCCACTGATTCACACTTCTTAGCCCTGGCATTCCCCTGTACTGGGGCATATATAGTTTGCAAGACCAAGGGGCCTCTCTTCCCAATGATGGCTGAATAGGCCATATTCTACTACATATGCAGCTAGAGACACGAGCTCTGGGGGTACTGGTTAGTTCCAATTATTGTTCCACCTATAGGGTTGAAGACCCCTTCAGCTCCTTGGGTATTTTTTCTAGTTCCTCCATTGGGGACCCTGTGTTCCATCCAATAGCTGACTGTGAGCATCCACTTCTGTGTTTGCCAGGCACTGGCATAGCCTCACAAGAGACCTCTATGTCAGGGTCCTTTCAGCAAAATCTTGCTGGCATGTGCAATAGTGTCTGGGTTTGGTGGCTGATGATGGGATGGATCCCTGGGTTGGGTAGTCTCTAGATAGTCCATCCTAAATTCAGGTGAGAGCAGATGCTGGCGAGGATGTGGAGAAAGAGGAACATTCCTCCATTGCTGGTGGGATTGCAAGCTTGTACAACCACTTTGGAAATCAGTCTGGCAGTTCCTCAGAAAGCTGGACATAGTACTACTGGAAGATCCAGCAATACCTCTCCTTGGCATATACCCAGAAGATGTTCCAACTGGTAATAAGGACACAT
>NC_034606.1:39898981-39903042 GCF_900095145.1 Mus pahari
TGCACTCACTGATAAGTGGATATTAGTCCAGAAACTTAGAATACCCAAGATACAATTTGCAAAACACAAGAAAACCAAGAAGAAGGAAGACCAATGTGTGGATACTTCATTCCTCCTTAGGATAGGGTACAAAATACCCATAAAAGGAGTTATAGGTATTTTTGAGCTGCTCTGTGGGTACTGGAAACCAAGCCCATGTCCTACGGAAGAGCAGCCAGTGATCTTAATTGCTGAGCCATCTCTTATTTCCCTCAGGTTTCCAATCACGAATATAAAGGTTACTCAATAGTGAGAGAAAATCAAGAACAAGGGGAAGCTTTGGTCTCTGTGTCCTATCTCATTTTGCTCCCTGCAAGGAGAAGCTGGGCGGTTTAGCCACTTGAGGACAAACCATAATTTATTTAACCACTCTCCTTTTTATAAACATGAGCTCATATTACTAATTTGTGGGAAGGAAATAGCCCATGCATGTGTTTCTACTTATTCACTTGGGAGTCATTTTAGAGTTACCCAAGAACTGTAGACAAGTACAAAGATTTTTTTACCCTATCACTTTTGCTAATTTTCTCTAGCGCTGACATCTCATGTAACCAAAGGGTGTTTAATCAACACAGAAAAATGAATTTTGATGGGCTGAGAAGATGGCACAGTGTGTAAAATGCCTGACATGCTATCATGAGGTCCTAAGTTTGGACCCCCAGCTCCTGCATACAAGTTGAATGTGGGGGTTGGTGGGTCCCTGGCACTCACTGGTTGGAAGTGTATTCTGGGCTCAGTGAGAGACCTTGTCTCAATAAATAAAGTGGAGAATGATAGGGGCAGACACCCTGTACCCAATTGTGTCTTCACATGTGTGCACGAATGTGTGTGCTCTCATGCTCCTTTTATATAATGATACTAATTGAATCATAGAACACAATTATCCACCAGTTTTTCCAGTGATATCTGTGGATTTTTTTTATTGTTTTACCAAGGGTGTTGCTATTTTCTCTCCTTCTAAAAGTGACTTTTTTCTTTGCTATTTATTTAGATGTTTGTGATGGGTATCCAAGAAGTCCAGAAGGGGTGTCATATCCTTTTTTTTGGTTGTTCGAGACAGGGTTTCTCTGTGTAGCCCTGGCTGTCCTGGAACTCACTCTGTAGACCAGGCTGGCCTCGAACTCAGAAATCCGCCTGCCTCTGCCTCCCGAGTGCTGGGATTAAAGGCGTGCGCCACCACTGCCCGGCAGGGGTGTCATATCCTTAAGGGCAAGAGATCTAGACTGTTGTAAGTGGCTTTTCCTGATTGCTGGGAACACAGAGCCAAGTCCTCTGAAAGAGCAACAACAACAACAACAACAACAACAACAACAACAACAACAAAGTGCTCTTAACCACCAGGCCAACTTCCCAGTCCTTAAAGTGATTTTATATTGAGGGCTTTAAAACCCTTATACTGAATGTTATAAGCATTTTTCTACTAATTCATCAGTTGGATTTTGATGAATCAATGGGTGAATTGATTATTTCAATGCAAAAACAGGCCTGTTTCTATTGTATGTAAGAGATGTAGTTTACATTTTATCAGGATAGCTAAGAAACAATGAGGCAAAGAGAGGGTGACTAGGTATGACTGTAACCCAAGGGAAATGCCCTCCCTGTATGGTACACTGTGCTTTGGCCAGTAGTACATGTAGTCCAAAACATGAGAGCTGAAAGACATTGCACAGTGATGTTCCAAATGCCCCAAGTGAGTCTGACTTGTGATATGTGTTCATCTGTTGACCAGAGAAGATGTGGACAGAAACCATTATGAAACGCACTAACCAATTTCTGACCCATATGTTACCACCACAAATCTACAGCTTGTTCTGTCACACCTGAGCCCCTTGGCTCTTCACAGCATCCCCTGGATCTGCACATAGTCTGAACTGGAGAATGATCACTGAGCATTTACTGTGTGTGTGAGGTCTGAGCTGAACCACATGGCATCTGAGGTGTGCAACATACACATTGGTTGTGTGGCCATTTCTGTCTTCCCTCACGCATGACAATGTGTCATGAGTGGCCCTGGGCTTTCACTACTGACGTGAGAGGTCCTCAGCGATGGTGGGTTCCTCTTGTACAACATTCAAACAATTCAAACAAAGATATGTTAGGAGAGGGGACAGAAAGAGAGTGACAAGGATGATGGGAACCAGACAGGAAGTCAGCATATGGGCTCACTTGGATGACCACAGGAGGAGACTGGGAGGTGACTGGGGACAGCAATTCTCCAGAGCCATTCTCTGGCTCTGAATCCAACCTGTCAGATACTAGACAAGAGGCTAAACATTGCCACAGGCATAGCATTCTAAGGAAGAAAAGAGGGGTAATGTGTCATCGGAACAGGAGGCTATTGACATCTTGGGACACTAAAAGAAAAAGGCTATGTGACTAGGTGACAGGCCTGAAAGTGAGGAAAGGACTGGAGCTGGGCATCAAAACGAAGTGGTAGACCATCCGAATATCCTCTTTCTCTTGTGTCTCCACGTGGAAGGATTTCAGCACCTGGAACAAAAGGGGGTGGGGCTGCATCTGGCCTACTCTTCAGAGCAGAGCATGGGCGCATCTTCTACTGAACTGCCCAGTATTGTGACTATGCTGCAAGGAAAACCACCTTTGGGGCCCTCCTCTAGAGGCACCTACCAAGCTACCACTAAAGACCTCAGCTTGCCCACACTACTTTGCAGTTTCCATCCTATTTGACCTGATTCTTAAGCCCTCCCCCTGTCCTGCTACTGAGTGCCTGTGCTGGTGAGCCAGACACCTCAAGCTCATAAACGTTGAAGACCTGTCTTAGTCACAATCCAGCCCCCCCCACCCTGTCTCATCCCCAGAACCCCGCCCAGAGCTGCTCACATGGTGAAGCAGGAGCAGCATCTCCACCTCTGCCAGGCGCCTCCCCAGGCACTGGCGCACCCCAAAGCCAAAGGCCAGGTGCTGGAAACTCCTTTTCCTCTCCAGCCAGCGCTGAGGCATATAGCGTTCAGGCCTTGGGAACACTGCAGGNTTTCGGCCCATGGANTANAGATNNANNNNGANNANTGTCTGTGGGCAGATGCCAAGGACAAGGTCAGCTGTTTCTTTGAGGCAATGCAGGGCAGGGCAACGGGTGGGTGTATGAAGAGCACTCACCCCAGCAGGGACATGGTAGTTCTGAAGCACCAAGTCTGAGCTTAGAATTCTCTCCAGAAAAGAACCAACAGGATAGAGCCTGGAGATGAGCAGGCGACAGCAGAGGCCTCAGATGTGAAGGGCTTCTCCTGTCCACATCCGCGCCTTTCTCCCTCCAGGGGCTGCTTCCTGACTCTGCTGAGCTCAGCCAACCTCCAGAGGAACCATAGCACCCAGCCATAGGGAGAAGAACGGAGAACGTGGACCCGAAAAGAGAGAGCGCTGAACAGCGGGGAGGGAAGGGCAGTCATCACCTACCTCAAGGTCTCTTTAAGGGCAGCCCTCAGCAAGGGCAGGTCTGACATGACCTTCTGAGGATTCGCAGCGATGCTGGCCTCCGCTGCCAGGCTCTCCTGCCTCAGGGCCTGCTGAACATCTGGGTTCCGAGCCAGCTCAAAGAAAGTCATTACCAAGGGGGTTGATGTCTGCAGGAGCCAGAGAGCAATCTCAGACTCCCTCCCATAGGGCATTGCTACTACAAAGATGCCCTTCCCTAGAGGAAGTACATGGGCATACCAAGGTGGGGCCCTGAGGGCTCCGACCCCTCTAATGTTCACTTGAACTCCTTACCCTACATCCGGAGGGGGGAAGGGAAATCCCTAACATGGTATTCCTAGCCAACACGTCAGCAACTTTAGAGTTTGGTGCTCTGGACCTGATCTAGTGTCCACTGAGATGGACTCTGTGTCACTCATTTCTACCTTTCCCAGTCCCTGATTTTCACTGGCCTTCCACGTGCCCCTTGGAATTGGCCTTATTGTCCAGACCTCTAATTGGTCACAACTCTTCACACAGACCTCTCCTGACCTGTGCAAGCCTGAGCCTCTAGATCCAAAATACCTCTTCCAATGGCACAACCCACAAGA
>NC_034606.1:39903582-39919912 GCF_900095145.1 Mus pahari
TCTGTTTCTATATTGTATAATGGACATATCAACCTGGGCTTCTGTTGCCTGGTTGGCATAAGACATGGTACATGGCCCTTCCTAATGGGGCCCAGATTCTTGCTGGCCTCATCTGGCCCTGTGTGCAGATTCAGACAGCTTGCTGCCTTACTAAGCCCTGGAGTGTACGCATCCAATTCTGCCTTGTCGCACCCCCCCCTCACGGGCTCTCTGATCTCTGTGTACATGGTTGCCATGCCTCTGGCTTCTCCCACAGTTGCCATGCCTCTGGCTTCTCCCACAGTTGCCATGCCTCTGGCTTCTCCCACAGGCCTTATGCTGGTCTCTCGCAAGTTCTACTCCATGGTGGGAACATCGTGGCTTCTGTTCTTACTTGTTCTTTTCTAGAACTTGAGGCCTCTGTTCCTAACCAAGAAGCCTAGCTCAGGGTAGGCCCGGGGAGAAGGGTCCTTCAACAGGCAGAAACCTTGTACCTGAGCCTTTATTTCCTACTGAATTACACTGCCATCTTCTCCCTTATGCACCAGTGGGTAACCTGGGTGCTTATCACTCCCTTGGCCTTGTCTTTCCTTGCATGTGCCTCAAGTTCACACTAACCTAGGGGACTGCTTCTCCAGTGCAACAGAGAAGACTATGGGCCACTCACTGTCCTTCTAGGCCTGCAGCATGCTCATGAATTGGGGGAAGCGAGGGGCATGCTGCTGCCTGTCCGGTTTCCTCTAACCTGACTTGTTCCTGCAACTTGGATATTCAGGCCTTGACTACTACTGCCTGGCCAGGTCATGCCTTTCCCTTGGCTCAGACATTTCGCGAGCTTTACAGCAAAGGCCCACAATGGAGCAGCAGCATCGGATGGCCCGGGTGAGGGAGGAACTGTGAGTGACTGTGCTTTGGGGAAACACTCTGGGGTGTCCGTGTGGGATTCATACTCCAAGGGGATCCTGACCGTGTCAGTACTTCCAGCAATAAGTTCCATTGAGTTAGCCAGGATGGCATCCATTGACAGAGTACTCTCAGCTACCAGCTCTGCTATGACACTCCAGGACCGTGGGCGACCCTGTGCCAGCTCTCGATACACATTCTTGATACGTTTGGCGACTGTAGAAGAAGAGAAAGTGTGGCATCATAATCCCGGGGGAGGTCTCTGCTTCCCCCAGCCCCCCAGGCTGTTGTGTCCCCTAGCACCTCAGTCTTTCTGCTGCTCTACCACCATTGCTGGGTTCTAGAATCCTAAAGTCACTGTGGAGCCACTGGAAGGGCCTTAAGCCGCCACAGCTCTTTGAAGTAAACACAGGTAATTAGGAATCATGTGACCATCGTCCCCTGCATGTGGCCCTGCCCAAGGCAGTGGTCCTCACCGTACTCAGAGATGAAATCCCAGGACTCAAAATTTTCTTTCCACACCCTGGTGCTCGTCCACCGGGTCAGGTTCCTTGGCAAATACAGGAGCTGTGTGGTGGTTTTGAACATGGTGTGCAGGGTGTGGAGGAACTTCAGGCTGTCAGGGCTCAGATCACGGCCAATGAGGCCCAGCCGCTCCCCAAAAAGAACAAAGTGGCTGGCTGCAGAGAGAATATTGTCACTGAACCAAGGCAGCCAGTGCTCTCAATGTGGTTTCCTCCTTCCTGGCCTCTGCCGTCCCAGTCTCCCTCAAGCTGGACCCTTCCCCAAGCCACACACCTTCTATGGTATAGTTGAATATACTGGACTGAAAGTCCATAGAGAATCTACCATGGACGCTCTCCAGCATTTTCTTCTTCAGGCTATCCACAAAGTTCCTTGCTATCCCATCCACCAAGGGGACAAAATTTTGAACGGCTTTTGGTGACAGCACATTTGGGTTCAGCTGCAGTCGGTTGAAGTACCATTCTGGCCCGTTTCTGCAGGACACAGAGTAGAACTATAGACACCTCCAGGGAAGGCCCCAGGCCTACGTCCACCTTCCTAACTCTCAAAGAAATGGAGGAAAAGAGATGTTGAGCTCAGAGGTAGACTCTGCAGGTCCTGGTCCCACGCCTTTCTTCCAAAGCAGCCCACACACGTAGGGTAGAGGCCACTAAGTCTGAGGTGGATTTAGCACATCCACACCCAAGATGAAAGGAGACCCTGCTGTCAAGCTCTGCCTACCTGGCCTATACTACCACCCCACAGAAAAGAAGCCCTAGATGAGCTCACTGGCCCTGTCATCCTGTAGAGTGTGATCTCTGAGACATGATCCCTGCCTGTCTCAGCTCAGGGATCCCACCTTCCCTAAGGCAGGCGCCTCAGCAGAGGACCACTCACAGCATCCACAAACTCAAGTCCAGGGTGCAGCGCCCCCATGGAGATTCTCCAGGAAACGACAGGCAGGAATTTGCACACGGAGCCACTCAGGCAGGAAGCGTGTCCTTTTGTGTGCTAAAGCCTGCGATTGGCAGTGATCACATGTACCTTTACACGTGCATCCACACAGGACCTCGAAAATATGTGTGAACATCCTAATCACTCTGGGCACAAACCCACGAGAACAGCCGTACACACCAAGACAAATACACGTTCCTTTAGAGAGTCAAGTCCCATGTATGCATACATCCTACTGTCATGCTTTCAAATGCGTACAGTTCAAATACCACAAGTAAACAGAGACAAGACGTGTGTGCACGGCTCTGCCCCTTTGCCTGCTGAGCATCTCCTTGCCTCGAGGTAGTTTCAGACAAGGTTCCAAGGTACTAATTTCTCTAACTAACCATTACTGAGAAAATACTGCTCTTTATGCGGTCTCCGAGAGCTGTCCACAACCTTCCTTTTTCATTCCCAGCAATAAAAACCCCTTTTCAGCTCACACAGCCTAAGCCTCTAGGAGCCCCTCTCTCATCACCTGACTGAGTGTTTGACTGTGAGCCCACAAGAGCTGCTCACTTCTGCTCTCTACCCCTAAGTCCCCAGGATGGTCCACCCCAAATCTCTGTGAGCAAAACGTCCCCTAGGGAAACAAAACAGCTTTGCTAGACATTGGGGTAAGGAAGAAACTGGCTGTAAACTTGATCCAGGGGGTCTCCCATCCCCACCTTCGTGGGACAGCGCTATAGCCTGTGGGAAGGAGACTTGGAAAGGCATGTTAAGAGCAAGTGCCATTTTGGCCATTTCCCTCTTCACCAGACCCCCAAAACTTCCATGACATGGTACCAATTCATGCTTGTCTGACTCTGGTCTTCACATCCACCCCCGTCAGTTCTGCATCCTGGGTTCAGGACTCCATTCTCACCTCCCTCCTCATTCCCTATGTCCACTCACAGCAAGAACACACCACATCTCAGGCCACGGAGTTTTCTATGGACTATCCAGGGTTCCAAGAGCAAGCGGCGAGGGTGTGTACTCTCTACCTGGTACAGCTTCTCAACATCCTCTGGCAACAACACAAACACCATCTGTGTTTTTCCTGCACTGTGCCTGTGGGGTGAAGCACAGAGCCCTGCTGTAAGTGGAACGCTCTCCACCTGAGCTCCCTGCAAAGTCAGCCCTGTTAGTGTGCTCTCTCATCTCATCCTCTCCTGGCCCTTGCTTCCCCCACAGGAGGGCTCTCCCAGTGTCTGCCTGACTCCCCTCCACTTCAACACCACCCTCCACCCCACCCCACCCCACCTCACCCCACCCCACCCCACCCCACCCCCACTCTATCCTCTCAGCAGTGAGCAGTGCCTTTCTCTGTCCATGTGGAGAACCCATGAGTCAGGCCCATAACCTCCTGTGATCTCTCCCTGTCTTCCTAAAGATGGAATGCCTGGTGCCTACTGGAGAATGGCAGCACCTCATACCCTGCAGAGCCTGGGCAACCAGAAGACAGGAAGCTCTGTCTGTGCTTAGCTATGAGTAAGGAAGCCCTTACCTGAAAATGGGCCCCAGCTCCCTGAAGATCTGATCCATCTCCAGGTGTAGGTTTTCTTGGCCCTGCTCCCTCAGGATCTGTATCATCTTNAGCCACTTGTTCCTGGAGTACTGTGGTATGGCTTCAAAGGGCTGCAGGGTCTTTGGGGCCAGTGTTGCCGTGGTGCCCAGTGCCCTTGTCCTGTGCAGGCACTGCCAGGGTCTTGCCAGCCACACATCTGCTGTCACCCTGAGAGCCATTGTCATCCTCCTCTCTGCCTGTGTTTAGTCTGTGGCCTTTTATCTTCTCTTGATGACATGGATTGCTGACTGATAATGTCACTGCAGGATATGTCCCTGGACTTGCCCTAGAAATGTATTCGGTGCTGATGGCTCTGCTGGAGGTAGAAGAAGGAGGTGGCCTTCTCCCTGGTCCTGCCTCTGCAATGCCTGCTGGTGGGTTGGAGGTGAGGTCAGGTGCAGACTCTACTTGAACACTCAAAAAAAAATGTCCAATGGTGGTTAGAGCCTTCTTTCTCCTCCCCAGGGTGAGAGCCGTCAGATGCTCATATTTTGCCTTATTTGGAGTTTGAATGATTCATCCTGACTTAAAAAATCACTAGCCAGATTAAGGGCATGGGGTTTACTAACTTCTGATTTACAGTTATATGTTGACTTTTAAATTTTCTCATTTCTCTTCAAATGGAGGCTTAACCATGAAATCCATTTGCCACGGGGTAAGAGGATGGCTTCGGTGGTCAAGTATGAGAACCTGAGTTCAGGTCTCTCAGAACCTTGGTAAAAGCTAAGGCACCTTAGAGTGGGAGTCTAACCCCAACACTGTAGAAGCTGAGAGTGGCAAATGCCAGAGCTTGTTGAACTAAAGATGCCAACTAAATATGGAACTTAAGCATTTGATATTTGTCCTGCTGAATACCAGGGTTGCTTTGGCTTGATCTTCATTAACTGTGTCCCTGTGGTGGTTAGCTTTAGTAGTCAACTTGATACTGCCTAAGACCATCTGAGAAGAGGGTCTCAGTGAGGGATTGTGTGCATGTGGTTGGCCTGTGGGCATGTCTGTGGGTGAATATGTCTTAATTAAACTTATTGATATGGAAAGATCCAGCCCTCTGTGGGCAGTGCAGTTCCCTGGGCAGGAAGTCAAAGCTATGAAGCGATCAAGCTGAGAGAAAGCAAGTGAACAATCATGTATATGCTTTAGCTCTTATGGTGGCTATGTTGTGACTAGCCAAAGTCTGTTCCCTCAATGATAGACTGTAACTTGAAACTGCAAGCCAGACAAATATTTTCCCTCCCAAGTTGCTTTTTGTCAAGACCATTTTATCACAGCAACAGACATGAAACTAGGGCAGCTCCAATGTCTCCCTTTTAGAACAGGGACAGGACTCTGAGCCTTTGTATGTGAGAAGTGTACCACTCAATGCTTTATTTTTATAAGAGATCACAGTTAAGAGATGGCCTTCGGTCCCAGAAGAGAATTTGAGCTTTTGAACAGCATGGCAACTGCTAAGTCACGGGAACTTTTAAAGTGAACTGGAAACCCTTTGAATTGTGAGCTATGGGCTTTTTTGTGGAATCGGGTACAGAGTGCTATGGTTTAACTGTGAAATGTCTCCACAGGCTCCTGAACTTGAACGCTTGGTCTGGATGTTTGAGCAACGCATGGCTCTGGATTTGGAGGCTGCAGAATGTCGGGGAGGTAAGGCCTAACTGGAGAGTGTCTGGAGGAAAGGCCTTAATATTCATAGCCTGGCCCATCTGTGTTTTATACATGTTTTCTGTTTCCTGTTCCATCAAGATGTAAGGAGGTGAAGAGTCCAAGCCTCAAGCTCCTGCCAGCACGGAGTCACCTGCTCCTGTGCCTACCCTACTACAGTGAACTCTCCCTTGGGAGAGTTGGCTTTGTTAATTTTACACAATCTAGAGTCACCTGTAAAGGGGATCTCAGTGAGGGATTGTCTGAACTCGGGTAGTTTGTGGACATGGTTATGGGTGAATGTCTACATTAAGTTTATTGATGTGGGAAGGCCCAGTCCACTGTGGGCAGAACCATTACCTAGGCAGAGAGTCTTGCCCTGTATAAAAGTGAAGAAATCAAGATGAGCACAAGCAAAGCAAGAAAGCGAGCATGTGTAAGCATCTGTTTCTTTTTTACCTTGGGATATACCAGCTGCTTGAAGTTTCTGCCTTGATGTCCCCACCATGATGGATTGCAACCTGAAATTCTAAGCTAAAATAAACCCTATAACCCCTAAGTTTGGTTTTTGTGGGGTTTTTTTGTTGTTGTTGTTGTTTTGTTTTGTTTGTTTTTTGTTTTTTGTCAAAATGTTTTACCACAGCAACAAAAATGAAGCTAGGACACTTTTCAAGCCATGAACTGAAATAATTTCCACTCCTTTAAGTTGCTTTTATCAGATCTTCTGATAAAGTGTAACAAGAGAAGTGACAAACACACATACTTAGTTCACATGCAACTGTTCTTGTGGTGGGAAGTTAGTTTGCTCTTTTGGCAATTTGTTAACATACAATACAACGCAGGTTAACATTCTGTAAGTCTGTGGAATCTATCCTCTCTGCTGACTAACATTGTGTGCCTTTGGTCAACACTCACCTTGTCCCAAGGCCCTAACAAATGGTTACCACTATTTTTCTACCTTTGGCTTCTTTTCAAAAATATTTTTTAAGAATTATTTATTTTTTGGGAGGCAGAGGGGAGGGACCTGGGTGGGAGAAGGGATGGGGAGGGGAAAGGGGAAACATGATTAGGTATTCGGGGGTGGCAAGAGAGAAGTCCTGAGGACCGGCAGAAAAAATGGAACCTCTGGGGTTGGAGGTGGGGGGACCCCCCAGAATGCACCAGAGACCTGGGAGGTGAGATACTCTCAGAACTCAAAGATGAAATGCCCAACAGTGGGGAGCAGGAACTTGTAGAGCCCACCTCTAGTAGAAAGACAGGGCATCACATGTGGGATGGGGTTGCCGTCCCACAGTCAAAAACTCTGACCCAGAATTGTTCCTGTCTAAAAGAACTACAGGGACAAAAATGGAGAAGAGACTGAGTGAAAGGAGGTCCAGTGACAGGCCCTACTTGGGATCCATCTCAAGGGGAGGCTCCAAGGCCTGACACTCTAACTGATGCTATGGTGTGCTTACAGACAGAAGTCTAGCATGGCTGTCCTCTGAGAGGCCAAGCAAGCAGCTGACTGAGCCAGATGCAGATACTTACAACCAACCAATGGACAGAAGCTGGGGACCCCTGTGGTTGAATTATGGAAAGGCTGGATGAAGCTGAAGAGGAGGGAGACCCCATAGGAAGACCAGCAGTCTCAACTAATCCAGACCCCTGAGATCTCTCAGGCACTGAGCCACCAACCAGGCAGCATACACTAGCTGGTCCAAGGCCCCTGACACATATACAGCAGAGGACTGCCTTATCTGGCTTCATTGAGAGAAGATGAGCCTAACCTTTGAGAGACTTGAGGCCCCAGGGAGTGGGGGAAGCCTGGCAACAGGGGTGGGGGTGGGGCATTCTCTTGGAGACAGTTCGGAGGAGGAAAGGGATATGGAACTGTGGGAGGGTGGATTGGGATGGGGTAACGAATGGACTGTAAAAACTATGAAAGTAATTTTAAAAAGTATTTGCTTTGTGTACCTGAGTACACTGTAGCTGTCTTCAGACACACCAGGAGAGGGTATCCAATCCCATTACAGATGGTTGTGAGCCACCATGTGGTTGCATGGGAACTGAACTCAGGACCTCTGGCAGAGCAGTCAGTGCTCTTTAACTGCTGAGCCATCTCTCCAGCCATCTCTCTACCTTTGGCTTTTTAAAGTGTAGCTTTCTTCAACTCACCTGTTCCTGGTATGCCCACTCTTAGTTTCCCAGTGCGTCACTTGCTTTACCTAATATAACGCCCTCTAGGTCCTTCAGATGACGCAAATGCTATGCTTCCGTGCTCAATGTAAGTAGTATTCCCTTATGTAGCGACTATTTATTTATTTGTTGGTTTGGTTGGTTGGTTTGGTTGGTTGGTTTCTTGAGACAGGTTTTCTTTGTGTAACAGCTCCAGTTGTCCTGGAACTCACTTTTGTAGACCAGGCTGGCCTCGAACTCACAGAGATCCTCCTGCTTCTGCCTCCCGAGGGCTGGGGCTGAAGGCTTTATGTCACCTATTGTCTGTCTTGAACTGTTTTCTCTACTGAGTAGTTTAGTGCATGTCTTGGCTCTGTGAACGATACTACAACTTAGAGAGAACTCCCTTTGACCTAAAGATTTTGTTTCCTTTGGGTGTAAACTGTGAGATCGGGGCACGACTGAGCGTGCTGGGTTTGCTTTCTGAGGTCTCCCCCTACCCCACCCCCGCTCTTCCTTGTGGCTGTGCCAATTTGCTTTCCAACCAACTGTGTACAGAGGTTCCCCTTACCTCCTCCCTCCCTTCTCCGTGCTTCTGGCCTTTTGCCAATCTCACAGCATCAGGTGTTTCTCACAGTGGGTTGAGTTTGGATGACGAATAGATTTGAACATCTTGTATGTCCCCTCTCTCATTTGTATGTCTTAAGACTATCCGCTCAGACCCTTTTCCCATTTACTAACTCTGCCATTTATTTTCTTGCTAATTGAGTTGATCGAACACTGGGTCCCCAGTTGGTGGTGCTGTCTTTGGAGGCTGTGATACTTTGGAAGGTCTATGTCTTGCGTGAGGATACGGGGCTTACAAAACATGTGGCTTGCTTTTCTTAATCTTCCAGTCTCCAGATTGTCTCTACAGCCACTGGTTGGTTCCTTGTGATCCTGTAGGTGTTTTTAGTTTCCTAAACTTCCGTTTGTGAATTCAAAGTTATGTAGTGGTCTGATTGCTATGTAGAAGTATGAGCTTGAAGTGACTTTTATTTAGCTATGGTGTAAGGAACCATGGATCAGTGCCCAGATGACAAGATGACTGATTTCGGTTTTTGCTCCCCTCCTACATGGCATGCACGTCAGTCAATGCAGCAGCCTGTATATGCTGCTTCGTGAAATTCATAGGCCAGGAGACATTTGTGGATGACAGCCCCAGCTGTCCAAGATCACGAACACTAATATCTCGTGAAGCCTCTTTTATAGACGCAAAGAATAAGGCTTTCTAGTAATACTGCAAGTAAGGGTGGAAATTCTCAAATACAAATAACATATTCAACGCATACTGGACACCAGTAGTTAAAAGTAGGAGCTGGGAAATCAGAAAATGTCTAACCTGGAAGGAAATTTAAAACATAACACAGTAAAAACCCAGTAAGGAACAAAATCAGCACCCAGAGAGAGAGATTCTGCATGCAGATCGTTAACCTTGGTTTCTGTTCAATTTGTTATGTAATCTTTACCGTTGTCAGTTTTCATGTCCCTGGCTAATGTATTGCTAAGGGGTATTTTGAGTGAGTATGAATGAAAAGTCTTTGTGATTTCTGCCTGAGGAAGTTCAGTATGGATGCACAATACTCTTGTCACACTCCTAAATGCAACAATCAGCTCAGAGCTTTGTGAAGTCTTTGGGGTTTTCCCAGGTCTAGAGATGCATCCCTAAGTGGAGACTGAGATCAGCCACGTATGAGAACGTCACAATGGAATCAATATTTTGTGTGCTGACTTAAAAGATATTAATATTAAAGAACTGATCATTACCACACACAGGCCAGTTGCTTCAAGGGAGCATGTTAAGGGCAGAGGGCAGGCAGAGGAGGTGATTTACCTTGTGACTCTCAGGAAATGGAAGAGCCAAGTCCCGGGTTCTAACAGCCCCATCAAGAATACACCCATGAAGCCCAGCCTTCCTTCCACTGCTATACCCCCATTAAAATCCCATCACCTCGCAGTAGTGCAATGCGTTGGAACCCTTTCCTTGGTGTTAGGAGACTATGAGCCACAAGTACCCCCTGCTTAGCAGATCATATTGGCTCTGACCATCATGGCAAAAGACTTCAGACTGGGACTTCAACAATAGAAGTTTATTTTTTCCCAGGCAAGGAGGTGACTGAGTGATGTCGGAGCCAAGAGTGCAGGAGTTCCAACCACTTTCTATGGCTTGCGGAAGACTGACTTCTTGTCTTCCACATGGAGACTGGCTCTGTGGGCCTGTGACCTCACTCTCTTCTTGGGTTGCTCTCTGGGGCTTGGATTAGACTCAACCCAGTAGCCTCATTTACTCATTAAAGGCCCTGTCTCCGCACTGCAGATACTCAAAGACCCTAGACTTTGGAAATTGACACACACATAGCTCAAGTAGATGCGCTTCGGTGCTGGCCCAGGAGACCCTGTGAAGTAGCTGTCCTTGGACAAAAGGTTTTGCCCTATGTTCTCGCAACTGAAAGGAAACCTGAGAAGTGCTCATGTTCTGGGACACTTTCACAGTTCAAGAGAATAAATCTTTGTCTAAGTGGCATGTGCTGGCAGAAGTGTCAACATCTTGATCTCCTGGAGGAAAACATCTGTCCCTGTAGGGACTTCACACACCATCAGGGTTCCAACAAGTCCTCCTGCCTGTAGCTCTGATACCACCACCGCCCAGTCCTTAGCAAGTGCAACTATGCCTACTCTTATAAATGCTGTAGAGTCACCAGCTCATATGTACCAGCTCCACTGTGAAGCTGCTTCTTCAAACAAAACACAGGATATCTGACTATGTATTATCTATCTATCTATCTATCTATCTATCTATCTATCTATCTATCTATCATCTATCATCTATCTATCTATCATCTATCATCTATCTATCATCTATCTATCTATCATCTATCATCTATCTATCATCTATCTATCTATCTATCTATCTATCTATCTATCTATCTATCTATCTATCTATCATCTATCTATCTATCATCTATCTATCTATCTATCATCTATCTATCTATCTATCTATCTATCTATCTATCTATCTATCATCTATCTATCTATCTATCTATCCATCTATCATCTATCAGCTATCTCTAATCTATCAACTATCTATTATCTAGCTATCATCTAACACCTATTATCTATTATCTATTATATATCATCAACTATTATCATCTATTATCTATCTATTATATATCATCTATCCATCTATCGATCTATCTGTCTGTCTGTCTGTCTGTCTGTCTGTCTGTCTATCTATCCATCATCCATGCAGCTTGCCCCTACAAACCCATATGTGTGTGAAAATATTTTTGTGGCTTATTTCATAATAATGGGGAACCTAAGGAAGGAAGTGACTTCTGACTTTACTGTGAGGCCCTTGGAAGTCCATGGACACCTGGAGTGACCACTGGAAAACATGGGGAAGACCACACAGCAGAGACTGCTTGTTGCCACCAAGATACTTCCAATCCCCTCCCTGGGCTTGCCTGTCCCTGATGCTGGAGGTCTTCAGCTGTGAACCTTGTACAAGTGTTGAAAGATGACTGTGTGACCTCCTCCCCCCCCCCACACCAAAGAATTCTGCTGGCAGAGAAGTGTGACCTTGGGCGTCAGGATGAAGGGTAGGTTGGTGGCCTGACTAGGACCCCAGATGCAAAAGTGACTAGCTGACAGGCCGGAAAGTGAGGACAGGGCTGGAGCTGGGCATCAAAACAAAGCGGTAGACCATCTGCACATCCTCTTGCCTCAGTGTCTCCACCTGGAAGGTTTTCAGTATCTGGAACACAAGGTGTGGGGGAAAGGGCGTGATCTATATGTCCTCCTGAGCAGGGCACAGCACTGGCCCATCTACTGCTAAACTGCTTAGTGCAGTCACCATACTGAAAATAGGACTTCCTGTGGAAGCCTGAAGACCAGCTATAGAGACCACACCAAACACAGGAAGCACAGATAGACCCTGAAGGCCTATGCCTTTGTTCCAAATACTGCTCATCAGCATCTCTGCATCTCACAGCCCCCCCCCCCCCCCCCCGCCCAGAGCTGCTTACATGGTGAAGCAGGAGCAGCATCTCCACCTCTGCCAGGCGCCTCCCCAGGCACTGGCGCACCCCAAAGCCAAAGGCCAGGTGCTGGAAACTCCTTTTCCTCTCCAGCCAGCGCTGAGGCATATAGCGTTCAGGCCTTGGGAACACTGCAGGNTTTCGGCCCATGGANTANAGATNNANNNNGANNANTGTCTGTGGGCAGATGCCAAGGGCAAGGTCAGCTGCTTCTTTGAGGTAATGCAGGGCAGGGCAACGGGTGGGTGTATGAAGAGCACTCACCCCAGCAGGGACATGGTAGTTCTGAAGCACCAAGTCTGAGCTTAGAATTCTCTCCAAAAAGCCACCAACAGGATAGAGCCTGGAGATGAGCAGGCGACAGCAGAGGCCTCAGATGTGAAGGGCTTCTCCTGTCCACAACTGCACCTTTCTCCCTCAGATCCTCCAGGGGCTGCTTCCTGACTCTGCTGAGCTCAGCCAACCTCCAGAGGAACCATAGCACCCAGCCACAGGAAGAAGAACGGAGAACGTGGACCCGAAAAGAGAGAGCGCTGAACAGCGGGGAGGGAAGGGCAGTCATCACCTACCTCAAGGTCTCTTTAAGGGCAGCCCTCAGCAAGGGCAGGTCTGACATGGCCTTCTGAGGATTCGCAGCAATGCTGGCCTCCGCTGCCAGGCTCTCCTGCCTCAGGGCCTGCTGAACATCTGGGTTCCGAGCCAGCTCAAAAAGGGTCATTACCAAGGGGATGGCTGTCTGCAGGAGCCAGAGAGCAATCTCAGACTCCCTCCCAAAGGGCATTGCTACTACAAAGATGCCCTTCCCTAGGGGAAGTGCATGGGCATAGCATAATAAGGACCCAGGGTGCTGTGACCTTCTGTCCTAGTGTTTACCTGGAATCCTTGCTCTAGGTCCTGAGAGACAGGCCACAGACATCCCAGTCCTAGCCATTGTCCCAGCACCTTCATGGTCTGGTCCTCACAACCTGCTTTGGTACACAGTGGTACCCAGGTGTCACATGGGGACATGGCCACTCTCCATTTCCCTGAGCCTGAATGACAGTGACTGTCCTTGGGTCCCTCAGCACTGACCTCCAGGCCTGAAATAAGTCCATGTTCCCCACCCTACCTCCTGTTGCTTCCGTGAGACCCTCCAGAGTGAGCCCCTGAGCCTCTACACCTAGATTGTCTCTTTTTATGGCACAACTCACAGAAAGAGCCTCTGAAGTCTCTCCCTGATGTCATCAGCCTGCCTCCATGCTCCACCTGGGCAGGCTGACTCTGTATTCATCTAATTTGTTATAAGACCTGATGCATGACCCTTCTTGATGGAACCCTCCCCCTGCTGACCTCATGTGTCTCCCTGTCTCTCGCCTTAGGCAGCCAACCTCCTCCCCTCTCTGCACCCCCCACCCCCAGTGAACCTAACATTGTTGCACGTGAATGAAGGCTTCCCTTTCATGAGCACTGTTCTCTCTGCCTGTTCACCTAAAGACCTCTCTCTTCCTGGCACACCTCTAGATACAGTCTTCAGTCAAGGGCAAGAGTCTGGAAGGGATAGCCTGGGAATGCAGTTCATAGGCAATGCCTTGGGGAACACAGACAAAGAGTCCCAAGGGATTCCCACAGCATGGCCTGACCGTGTCTACGCTCCCAGCGGTGAGCTCCATAGAGTTCGCTTTGATGGCGTCGAGAGGCAAAGCTCCCTGAGATATTAGTTCCGCCACAATGCCACTGTAGGTCTGAGAGCTGCCGAGTCTGAGCTCCTGGTGCACCTTCCAGATACATCTGTTGGCTGGAGATGTGAAGTGGGAGCTTGAATATAAGCATCCCCCACTGTCCTGTTGTGCATCCCAACCCTCATGACCAATGACAGTCCCTACTTTCCTCCCATTGTCTCTGGGTCAGTTCAGTCATAGGCCTGGTAGGAACGTGTTAGAAGAGCAGGAAGCATCGGTTGCCGTCATCTGAGATGAGCCCAGTGTAGCCACGAGTAATGATAAATGGTAATTAGGCTGACCCCGTGTCTCCTGCCCCAGGGCACCTCCCAGGTCAGTGGCCCTCACCATACTCAGAGATGACATCCCAGGCATCGAAATGTTCTTTCCACACCCGAGTGCTTGTCCAGCGAGTCAGGCTCTTGGGTAAGAACAACAGCTGTGTGGTGGACTTGAACATAGAATGCAGGGCATGGATAAACTTCAGGCTGCCAGGGCTCAGGTCATGGCCAAGGAGGCCTAGTCGTTCCCCAAAAAGAGCGAAGTTGCTGGCTACAGAAAGAATGGTACCCCTGAGCTAAGGCAGTCCTTGTCCTCAAGACTGCTTTGGCTCTCCCTGCCACACATGCCACCCTCCCTGACTCCCTTAAGTTGAGACTTTCCCTGGCCACACACCTTCTATAGTGTAGTTGAAGAGGCTTTGCTGGACATCCATGGTAAGGCTCCCACGAGCATTTTGAAGCACCTTCTTTTTCAGGGTCTCCAAGAAGTCCCTTGCTACCATGTCCACCATGGGGACAAATTTTTGAACGGCTTTTGGTGACAGCACATTTGGGTTCAGCTGCAGTCGGTTGAGACGCCATTCTGGCCCATTTCTGAAAGGACACAGAGTAGAACTATTGACACCTCCAGGGAAGGCCCCAGGCCTACGTCCACCTTCCTAACTCTCAAAGAAATGGAGGAAAAGAGATGTTGAGCTCAGAGGTAGACCCTGCAGGTCCTGATCCCACGCCTTTCTTCCAAAGCAGCCCACACACGTAGGGTAGAGGCCACTAAGTCTGAGGTGGATTTAGCACATCCACACCCAAGATGAAAGGAGACCCTGCTGTCAAGCTCTGCCTACCTGGCTACAGAAAAGAAGCCCTAGATGAGCTCACTGGCCCTGTCATCCTGTAGAGTGTGATCTCTGAGACATGATCCCTGCCTGTCTCAGCTCAGGGATCCCACCTTCCCTAAGGCAGGCGCCTCAGCAGAGGACCACTCACAGCATCCACAAACTCAAGTCCAGGGTGCAGCGCCCCCATAGAGATTCTCCAGGAAATGACAGGCAGGAGTTTACACACGGAGCCACACAGGCAGGAAGCATGTCCTTTTGTGTGCTAAAGCCTGCGATTGGCAGTGATCACATGTACCTTTACACGTGCATCCACACAGGACCTCGAAAACATAGGTAAGCAAGTCCCTGTCTGCACAAAACTAACACAACAGCCATGCAGAAAGATGTAAACACACATAGAGTCACGGATGCAGACAGCACACACTTTCATATCTATATATAAAAAAAATAACAGGGCTGGAGAGATGGCTCAGCAGTTAAGAGCACTAACTGCTCTTCCAGAGGTCCTGAGTTCAATTCCCACCAACCACGTGGTGGCTCACAACCATCTGTAATGGGATCTGATGCCCTCTTCTGGTGTGTCTGAAGACAGCTATAGTGTACTCATTAAAGTAAATAAATCTTTAAAAAAAATTAACAACATGGGCACATTTACACACGTGCAAGGATATACACAGGCACATCCTTGCACACATAAGGGCTCCCTGCTTTCTCAAAGGTACATACTCACCCTTTGCCCACAGCTTCCATTTGCATCTGGCCTGCCTGCCAGACTCCATCTGCTAAGTGCCCAACTCATGTGCCTGTGTCCCAAAAATATTTTGTGAACAAAAGAATTCCCTTGAGCACGGACTGGTGTGCCTGTGTGGCTTCCCTTGGTAGGCCTCCCGATACCCACTAGTGACCCCTTTCCAGCCTAGCTGCTCCACGGACCAGGAGCTCCTGCTTAGCTCTCTAGACGAGCACCCAGCTGCAAGAGGGAACTCTCTCCTCTCTTACCACCTGACTCTGTTTTGATGGTGAGTCCACAGCAGCTCCAACTCCTTGTTCTCTACCCCCTTCAAGCCTACAACAGTCTATTTCAAATCTCTGGAAGTAAAATTACTCCTACAAAAGAAGGACTTCATTGCTGGATATCAGGCTGGGACCGAAGACGGCTATATCCCTAAGCCAGTGGCAACCCCTTCCTGGGCCAACTCTGAAACTGGTAGGAAGGAGAGCCATGCTCTAGAAAAGCCTAACTGCAGCAGAAGCTTGGAGCAAGAGGCATTCCTCTGCTGCTCCCCTCATCCTCAGGCCCAGGATCTGCATGGCATGGTACCAATCCACGCTTGGCTGTGACTGGTCTCCACAGCGCCACCCAAGCAGGATCTGCATGTAGTGTCTGGGTCACCGATCTCAGCTCCCTCCTCTTTCCCAATGTCCACTCACAGCAAGAACACACCACGTCTCAGGCCACGGAGTTCTCTGTGGGCCACCCAGGGCTCCAGGTGCATCCGACGGGGGAGCATACTCTCCACTCGGTGCAACTTCTCAGCATCCTCAGGCAACATCACAGACACGATCTGTGTTTTTCCTACACTGTGCCTGTGGGGTGAAGCACAGAGCCCTGCTGTAAGTGGAACGCTCTCCACCTGAGCTCCCTGCAAAGTCAGCCCTGTCAGTGTGCTCTCACATCTCATCCTCTCCTGGCCCTTGCTTCCCCCACAGGAGGGCTCTCCCA